>NC_082713.1:69518823-69820281 GCF_030144855.1 Hypanus sabinus | reverse complement strand
TTAAGTTTACAGGACATTCACAAGTGGGACATGTGAGCACACCCTTAGAAGTTAGAATAGGAGACATAGCATTGGAACATTCCATAGTGCTAGTTGGATTACCCCAGGAGCAGGAACATATACTGAGGAGTGATTAAATGGCCAAAGTGGGGCTTTGCTTTGATCCAGTTAATTGTATGATTTGGCAAATGCCAACTGGTATGAATGACATATGCCACAGACAGATTCCAGTCGGTGAATATCAGGATAGAATATGCACCGTGGGTGAAATGTGGATAAATTCAAAGGAGATGAGCAACAATCACATGGCACTGCAAATTATTGCACAGAGCTCAGGGGCACTTGCAAGGCACAAGCATGACTGCGGAAAGATGGCTGTCAGTGTGTGCATACAAGGTCAGACCCCAAACCACAGAAGCAATATGGGTTTCCAAAAAAAGCTGAGGAAGATGTAGGCAAGGTAATACAGAGTTTGGTACAACAAGGGGTACTGAGACCAGTAGCCTCAACTAATAACTCACCCATATGGCCTGTGAGGAAACCAGATGGTAGTTGGAGACTGACAATAGACTATCAAGAGCTGAATGAAGTAACCCCTTAAACAGCCCCAATGGTAGCAACTAACCCAGAAACAGTAGTCAAACAGAATGAAAAAGCACAACGGTTTACAGTTTTAGACATAAATAATGGATGTTGGTCTATCCCACTAGAAAGAGAGTGTCAATACAAGTTTGCATTTACCTTTCAGGGACAGCAGTATACATGGACTGTCCTAACACAGGGATTCCATAACTCCCCATCTATATTTCACCAGCATTTAGGGAAGGGTTAAAACAGTTCTCAAAGCCTGAATGCTTGGTCCAATCAGTAGATGATCTACTCCTGCAGACTGAAACTAAGCAAGAACATTATCAGCTATTGACAGAACTGTTGCAATTATTACATGCATTGGGACTAAAGGTAAACCCTAGAGAAGCACAGGTGATGAAACAAGAAGTTAGTTATTTGAGCATTACTTTTGATACTGGGAAAGTGAGAAATTGATAATCGAAGAATAGAATCCGTTATGAAACTGCCTGTTCCACAAGATGTGAAAGGGTTGAAGTCCTTTCTGGGGCTGGTAGGCCACTGTAGGGATCACATTGATGGATTTTCCACTAAGGCAGCTCCTTTAATGAAGTTACTGAAAAAGAATGTGGCGTGGGGATGGAAATCAGAACACACCCAGGCCATCACAGCTCTGAAGCAAGCGCTGGCCACTGTGCATACTGTAAAAACCCCAAATCCGAATGAGCCATTCTCATTGGAGGTGGCTACAACTGATACCACCCTCTCAGTAGTGCTATTACAGGAGATGTATGGGAAGTTAAGACCAGCAGTGTATGCATCACGCATGCTCTCACCAGTCGAACAGGGGTATACTGTATGTGAAAAGCACTGGGTTTTCTGGGCGGTACAACATTTCACCTACATAGTGGGATTTAATCCACTTACAATACTGACAGAACATACCCCCATACAATCACTGTTAGATAGAAGGATTGAAGATGGTTCAGTAAGCCAGAACAGAATTGCTAGATGGATTTTGCTGTTGCAAGGGAGGAATATAACTATAAAACGAGTAAGTACCATCACTATGTTAGCTGACAACCTGGTGTACCAAGGTAGTGAACATGAGTGTCAGGTTACGATAGCAAATTATCCCAAGGGACCATTTGTATCAAGGCAAAAAGGAGGGAGTAGAGGCAAATCAGACAAAGTAATGCCTGAGAGCAAAGACACAAAGGAGAAGGGATAAACCTATTTTAAAATTTTTGTAGGCAGCTTCTCATCAGTACAGGATGGTGAGAGGAGAACTAAGTGTGGCATATATGTAGAGGATGAACATGGACAGGAAAGGTATACCATAGCTTTAAAGCTACCCAAAACCAAGAGTGCACAGGCAGCAGAATTGGCAGCTGTAGCATATGTGGTTAGCCACCCAAAATGTTTTTCACCTGGATCAGTCATACACTCTGATAGTATGATGTTTGTAACAGCCTTACAGAACATTTGCCTCTGTGGGAAGCAGGAGGGTTTGTTTCAGCTGACAGAAAGCCCCTCCCAGCTGCTGCTCTGTTGTGGTATATATTTGAAGAAACAAAGGGGAAAGAATACTGAGTTGTAAAGATGAAAGCCCACTCTAAATCATCCCCTGAGGGGAATGGGAAGGCTGAGGATTTAGCAAAGCAAGGGGCTTTAAATGGGCAGGAATGGCAGCCACTGATTGGGGAGATGGGAAGGCAGAAGGAACAACAGGTTAAGGTTATGGATTTAACTGAGGAGCTGAAGAAAGATAAAGAATTTGAAAAAGTTATAGAAGGAGTAGGGTCAGAAATGTATGAAGAGCACAAAGGTGTACATGTTAAGAATGGAGTCGTCCTATATGAAGGAAAGTTTGAGGTCCCAGAGGGAGGAAGAAATCTAGTGATCCACTGGTACCATGATTTATGGGGACAGCAGGGAGCTGAAAGCACCCTGGAAAAGATAAAGGACATATGCTGGTGGCCTAGGATGAAGAACAATGTGGAACACTATGTCAAGAATTGTTTGATTTGTGCACAATATAATCCTGACGGAAATGTAAAGAAAGGAGCCCTCCGACATACCAGACAAGTGGAAGGGCCTTGGAATAATTTGCAGATAGATTATGTTGGACCCTTGCCACCCACCACAGGAGGGTACAAATATATTCTTGTAGTGGTAGACACTTTCACCAAATGGGTGGAAGCTTTCCCAACTAAGGCTAACCGGGCAAAGCCACTGCATAATTTTTACTGGAAAGGGTTTTTACTCACAGGGGTCTACCTCGGAGTATATAGTCGGATAGAGGCACACATTTTATAGCCCAGACAATGCAAGATGCCATGGCACTTTTAGGGATTAAGCAGAGATTTCATATACCCTACAGACCACAGTCTAGTGGAATTGTGGAAAGGCTGAACCAAACTTTAAAAAATGTGACGGCCAAGATAGTGCAACAACATCGAACAACATGGCAAGCAGTTTTGCCTTATGTGTTGATGATAATAAGGAATACAGTGGCCTCTTCAACAGGTTACACCCCTTATGACCGGAAGAACATGAGAGGGTTAGAGTTGTTAGGATTAGATTTGTCAGAACCTGAAATAGATGGGATTGTGTCAGAAAAGTGGGTACAACAGTTGGTAGAGACAGTGAAAGAGGCCAATTATGTGGCAGCCCACCAAATAGGAAAGAAGATGCAACAGAGTAAAGACTATTTTGACTCAAAAGTCAGCCACATAGAATTAAGCCCAGGATGAAGAGTGATAATTAGAATACAACAACCCACTTCATTTTTAAATCCAAGGTTTGCTGGAACCTATGAAATCATAGACAAAGCAAGTCCATCAGTGTACAGAGTACTAACTTCTCCAGGTAAAAGTGGAAATTGATGGGGGAGAAAAAGGAAAATTATCGTCATCGGCACGTAACAATTGATGTACATTATGGTCCCAATTTTGGAGACTTGACAATCGATGTAAATGATAGTTCTGAATTGGTAGATGTGAGTTTGGACAGTTATTCCAAGAAGATGTCAACAGATCTTACCAAGGAGGAGATTTCCCATTTTCTCAGTCTGATAAACAGGGGAGGTTTGTAAAGAAAATAGGAGAAGAAATACATTGGTCCCTGCCTCCCCTATCCTGAAATGAAATTGGGTGAAACAAGATGGACGACTTGAGTCCAAAGACAATTGGGAGCCTAGATTGCATGGGTTGGAAAACCAGATAGAAAATATGGACCTAAAGTAATTTGATTGGAACTGGATATAAAAGCAGATATTACCCTTTGTGTGTTTACAGATTTAATTCAACATGATGAGAATAATGTATTTAATGGTGATGGAATTGACCATGATTGAGCTCATGATTGGTAGTGCTTCAGAAACATTACTGTTGATGAACTTATCAACAAGAACTTCATTATATGAAGACTATTTGGTGATCAAAAGCAATTTTTCTCAATGGACACGGCTAATACGGCCACATGTGGAAAAAATGGAAGACTCTAATTTGTATTATGCTGGGGTAGATGGTTTGATTGCATGGATAAAACATTAAATATTCTCGAGGGTACAAAGGTACAATTCCTATGTAATAAAATTTTGGAAGTAACACTGTTTAGTAACCCAGAGGGGATAATTACTAGTCAGTTTTTAGGCCCAATTACTGAGCAACCTTCAGGTGATGATGGCCACAGTAAGATTACAGTTTTGTGGGATCACTCTCATGTGAATATCGAGTGGAGTAGTGATCTACACAAGAGATATATCAATTGTGGTGGCCACATCAAGTGTCTCTCAAAGATTGTTTCTATTGTTATAAACTGTCCACATGAGGATGTAGTACACGGGGAAAGTAGAATGGAAGGGACACTAAGGGACATGGTAAGAGTTTCTGTCAGGGCCCAGGTCCTTTCAGGGATTTCAAAACCAATAGGAAATTGACCACTCCACAACCCCAATTAACTAAAACTACACCAGAGCCTAAATGTAGTGAGACTCCATGTAACACAAATGGAGTAGGACTACAAATGGGGTGATGATGGTAAAGGGAGGTTTTACATTGGTACAGTATTTCACATTCCCTATCATGGAAATAATTTAACTTACTCATTGACAAGGGTTCACACTGTGGGTAAATATTATGAGAATATTTGGATATCCTTAAGCAACTCACCAAAACATGCTATTGTTATGAATGGTATTGGAAAAGGGATAGATTTATCGAAATGTCAGCGAGGGGGAAACCACTGGGCTTGTCCAGAAGAGATGACCAGACAAAAAACTTGTGGTTTGTGGTTTATGAGAATTGTTCATTGTCTATTTTGCCTGTAAATAATGATTTTTTTTCTGCAGTATGAACTGGTGGAACGAGCATCAGTAACATCAGCCATGAGTTATACCAAGAGATGGAAAGTCACAATATTGCACTTGGAGATGTGACTTTAAATTTGACTATTGGAGGACAAACTTTGCCTCAACCAGCAGTGCAGGGGGTGGTGGAGGAAAGTCTTGCAATCCAACGAACTGATATGGATCGATATTTGTGGGACTATGTTGTTAATGAGTTGCCACCGATTCCTCATTTGACTGCAACCTGGACACGAGTGGTGGAGGAGGCAAAGGTGATAATTCATCAGTGGAATGAATATACAAAAGTTATTAACACACATGCTGAGAAGGCAAATGAAATATTGAGTGACTTCTGCGATAAATTTTGGAATTGGAGGTCAAATGTTCACAAGCATCCGTGGATGAGGATAATCTCAAATGCTGCTGTAGTATTAATGTTTTGTACACTGACAATTGTATTACTGAATGTGTATCAACTCAGAAGATGGAAGGCTGAAATTATGCAAAAGGTAGAGGGTGATGATTTTGCAATGTAGACAAAACTATGGCCAGTATAAAAACTGTATGCATTTATTAAGTAAGTGTTATAATGTAAGTGCAGCACACCTGCTGGGGATCTATGGCAATCCAATGGATGGTCAACAGAAAAGAGGATAGTGATCCTAAGATAGAAATCTTTAGATCAAGGAAAGGGAGATGATGGCCAGAAAGAATGACAATCTACAAGTCAGTGAATTCAAATGAATCAAGGACAGTGGAAGAAGGCTTTGTTCTTGCCACATGATTGGGGATGGAGGCTGCCATTTTGTGAAGACACTCTACTCTCCATTTGTGAGCACGACCTGCTGGGCTTGATCAATGTTTTCACAAAGACACAATTATTCTTCAAGTAACCTGCTGGACTGGAGATCATTTCCAAATAAGAAGTTATATGTGAAATGTTCTTTGGTTGGCTATAGCATGCAGGTTTGTGAATGTTGGTGTTGATGTCTGCCTGAAGTGATTTGACCTCATTGTTGTTTGAGAACAAGTAGCCATAAATTATCGACTGTCACTTGATGGGAAGAGGGTAATAAATTGATGCTGGCTTGGAATGGAGCCAATAACAAGGTGGTAAAAGAGAGACACATGGCCTGTGGCCAATGACACAGGAATGCGATATTTGAATTGATAAGGAATGGATATAAAAGTGAATGCTTTGTGTGTGCTGGTAGCGGTAACTTCGAAGAATAACCATCTCAGATTCAAGAGTAAGCAACCCTGTGTGAGACACGTGACGAGTGAATCGGGACAACGAGGAACACCTGGACAGCGTAAACTCCCTTGCCCGGGTAATAGCTTTGCTACTCTTTGACTATTCAGGAGAGTCAGGGATACTTAGTGGGTGTGCACACAAGATATTTAGTGTATGAATTCACATCCTTGTTAGTTTGAACAATAAAGGCATTTGTCAGTAAATACAGATCTCTCGGTGTTTCACTAAGTAGAAGTATATAATCGTTATAAGTAGAAGCAGTATTTTTCTAACAGCAAAGTTAATTATATCATCAAAGTACATATACGTCACCATATACGACCCTGAGAATCATTTTCTTGTGGCCATGCTAAACAAAACAATATAGGATACTAACTATAACAGAATATCAAGAACATCAAATGAAGAGTCCTTGAAGTGAGTCAATTGGTTGCGGGAACATTTCAATGATGAGGCAAACAAAGTTATTCCCTTTGATTCAAGAGTCTAATGGCTGAGGGGTAGGAACTGTTCCTGAACCTGGTGGTGTGAGTCTTGAGGCTCTTGTACCTTCTACCTGACGGCAGTAGCATGTCCTGGGTGGTGGTGGTTCCTGCTCCTTTCCTGTGACAACATTTCATGTAGATGTGCTCAGTGGTTGAGAGGGCTTTACCTGTGAAGGACTGGGCCATATTGACTACACTTTGTAGGATTTTCCATTCAAGGGCATTGGTATTTCCATACCAGGTTGTGATGCAGCCAGTTAATATACTCTCCACTACACATCTATAGAAATGTGTCAAAGTTTTAGATGTCATGCCGAATCTCCTCAAACTCCTAAGGAAGTAGAGGCCCTGCTGTGCTTTCTTCATAATTGCTCTTACATGCTGGGTGCAAGAAAGGTCTTCCAAAATAATAACACCTAGGAAATTAAATTTGCTGACCCTCTCCACCTCTGAACCTCCAATGAGGACTGGCTCATGGACCTCTGGTTTCCCTTTCCTGAAGTCAATAATCAGCTCCTTGGTCTTGCTGATGTAAGGGGGGTTTCTTCTTTTTTTCTTCGTTACTGTGTATATAATAAAGAGGGCTTCTTTGTTTTGTTAACTAGCAGGAATGCTTCTTTGTAGTGAGAGAGTGCTGGAAGCTTGTTTGGGTTAAAATTTACTGATACTGAGAATTGTATTCCTTTGTAAACCAAATGGGGATTAATGTTGTTCTTCTGAGTCTGTAAGCTTTTGTTGATGGGCTTTTGGGCAGATCGGCGCGAGGGGGTCGAGAGAGAAGATGCAAAGCTGTAAGCTGGGCGAGGAACAGACCCCAAGTGGGGGTCCGAGGCCAGGAGGTACTCCGAGGAGGGGGGATGAAGCTCGATGTGCTTGGTTGACCACTTCAGAGGGTCCTGAGCTGCGAGTCGAGGAGTTCGGAGGGGATCGAATGGTGGCCAGAAGACTTCAGTAATTGAGCTCCAACGGTTGTGCACGAAGGGGTTTGGACTTTGATAAGTTTGGCGCCTTTTCTTTATTTTTTTCTTCATATATACTGTATCATTATTAATCACTTAGTTATAGTAACCTTTACAAATTGTACTCATTTAATCGCATATGGTGTACTGTCTGTTTTTGGGTGAGGCGGGGACATCACACAGCATCCACACCAGCTGATTACCCAGTTTGGCGGGGCCGAAGGCTGCTCCCCCTAGACGAGAACGAGCTGAGCGAGCCTGAGGCGACCCAGGGGGTTACACTGACATGGAGCATGTGGTTGCTGTTATGACACCTCTCCACTAGATTTTCAATCTTCTCCTATATGCTCATTAATCACCGCCTTTGATTCGGCCTATTACAGTGGTTTCATCAGCAATCTTGAATATGGCGTTAGAGCTGTGCTTAGCCATATAGTCTTAAGTGTACAGCTAGTAGAGCAGGGGCAAAGCACACAGCCTTGTGGACCACTTTATATTGCGTGAGGTCAAACATTTCTTCATGATACTTGTGCCAGTCACAGTCTTCATTAGCTGGGATGCACCAACAAGGAACATATAACACAAGTCTGCTACGGTTAAAGCTCGCCTATACTGCTTAATGCTCGGCTCATTTTCAAACTCCTTGTATTCCAGGGAAACAATTAGGTCTGGTGGTGCCCCACAGGTATGAGACTTCAGGGTTGAAAATGCTGCTTTAGAAGTCTTGGTGGAAGAGGTGAGAAGTAGAAACATTCTATAAACATAGCATTCCAAGCACATGCCAATGTCGTGACTGGTCCAAGATACAGTGCAACAATTTTTCAATAACCTTGCATTAGTGCTCGTCGATACACATGTAACCAAATTCATTACTATTAAACTCAAGCACAGCTCAGTCCACTGTACTCCTCACACTCCACCACTCAGTTCAATCCTATACCCCTTATCCTTTGTAATAAATGAAATTGTTTTATTGATCCTTAATTAAGTACAATGCCTGCCTGATATTTCTTTGTGTTTCGTGTTCTTTGGTCTCTAGGTCCCTTTAATTTTGAATTCAACTTGAATTTTATGTTCAAGTTCAAGTTTATTATCATAGGCATTAATACAAAATGAAAATTAGCTTTGTTTTTGCCACAGCGGCACTTAAACAAGTGCAAAGTAAACATAATGACATTAGCAAGAGAAAATTTTCAGATGCTGGAAACCCAAGCAACACACACAAAATGCTGGAGGAACTCAGCAGGCCAAGCATCATCTATGGAAAAAAGTACAGTTGACGTTTCGGGCCGAGACCAAAATGCCAAATTGTAAGAGAGAGAACAAAAAATATAATTTGGAAGTAGTTTAAAGTTTGTCAGGTCAGTTCAATAATCTGACATCAGTGGAGAAGAAATTGTTGTTGAGGCTTGAGGAGCATCGAGCAGCAACATTGAGGGGAGGGCAAGGCCTGGATGGTGGGACTCCCAATGACGGATGCTGCCTTCTTAGGACATCACTGCATTGTAGTCTTGTTCAATTCAAGTTATGTTATTTTTATTCTTTGCCCTTCCAAAACGGATAACCCTTCATTTATACCCAACCTGCCAGATTCTTATCCTTCACTGCTTACGTCCATTTTGAAAGTTCTTTATGTCCTCCTCACAATTTATTCACTATCTATATTTGTGTTATCAGCAAATGTAAGTACAGTACAGTCAGTCCCTTCCTCCAAGTCAGAGGCTGAGGATGTAGTTCTAAACCTTGCGGCAGTCCATCAGCTACTAATTGTCAGTATGACAGTTGGGTTGAGCTGTTCACCATTCTTGGCAATTCATTTGCAAATGTTTTGTCACCCATACGAGGAGGCATCATTAATATGACAATTACCTACTGATCTTGAAGCTGTTTTGTTATTCTGCTGCTCCTTGATCCATGCTAATATATTAGCCCAAACCTTGAGTAGTGACCGTTAATGTGGCACCTTATTGAATGTTTTCCAGAGATCCCAATCCACCAAATTAATTTCTCCTTTTATTCTCCCTGTTGTATCCACAAGGAGCTCTAGGAAATTTGTCAAACACAATTTCACTTGCATAAAATTCTTCTAGCTCTGATGATTGAGTTAAATTCCAGCTATTATGTCCTTAGTAATATATTCCAGTATTTCCCAATCACATTTCCAACCTGACTATGTCTTCTTGATTTTGGCAGTTGCAACCAAAGCATCCAATATTTCTGCATCCATTTTCTTGAAGGCTCCTAGGATTCAGGCCATCAGATGCAGGGGGATTTCCAGCCTCTTACCCCGCTAGTTTGGCAAGTAGTTTGTTTGTGGTGATAGAGATTATTTTACCTCTTCCCCTCTCTGTAAAACCCTCGATTAGAGGGATAGAACTATCAGTCACAGGTTTAGGGCAGGAGTTTCCAACCAGGAATCCACACACCCTTGGTTAATGGTAGGTGTCTATGGCTTAAAAAAAAGGTTGGGAACTCTTAGTTTAAGGTGAACAGTGAAATATTTAAGGGTATCTAAGACAGAACTTCTTCACTCAGAGAGTGGTGCCCATGAAAGAGGTAGATGTAGTTCAACTTTAACATTTAAGAAAGGTCTGCATAGGTACATAGATGAGAGAAGGTATAGAAGGCAATGATCGCAGTGCAGCTAGATGTGACTAGACTAAAGACCTGGCTAGCATGGGCTTGATGGGCTAACTGGGCTGTTTCTGTGTTCTGTGCTCTGTGACTCTTATAATTACTTCCATTTACTGGTGGTAATTCAGTGCATGTGGATACCAGCTCTAAAGGGCACATCCAACAATATTGAAAGAGGACAGACACTCTCCATGGCAAGGGAGCTCTCAACTAATCCAAGTAGCACAAGTGTAACCAATGTACAGTGACTATTAGCTCCATGGCACACTGCATGCCAGCATTGCTCTCATTTTATCTTCATTTTGTCCAGTTTTTGAGAAGGACAGGGACTGAATAGCTATTCCTGGTAGTCACTCTAACATAGTAATGGAAAAAAGACCATGCATATTCAATAACTACTGAGCTGAGCATCCCAGACATCAAGCATTGATCTTAGTGCACATATTAGCATGAATGAACTGCATATAAAGGGAGAGGTATCCTTTTCAGTTATGGAACATCTGCAGGCTCTGTTCCAGTTAGTATAGAATACTTATAACTTCCATTCCATCAGAGTATACAACAAATTGTAAGATATGACATACACAGCATCTTGGGCAGCACTGTGGCATGGATTGTAGAGCTGCTGCCATACAGCTTCAATGACCCTCGTTCAATCCTAATCCCCAGAACTATGTACCTTTAACAAGTTTGCAATTTCCCCTGTTTTCCCTGTAACCATCTGTTTTTTCTTTGGGTGCCCTGGTTTTCCCCCCTATCCCAAAGATTTGTGAAATGCTAAGCTAATTAATGCTAATAGCTAAATGCTAATGCTAAATCAGTGTTGCATGACCATCTCTACTCTTGACGTGTGTGAGCATCCACTTTACCAAATAGCAGTTTTGTTGAAAGTTATGTTGCTGGTCATAAATGTAATTGGAAGCCAACGTGCCCTGAGTCATGCTTCTTATATTTCCTTTAGAAATGGCTAGATATAAACAGTGGATTCCGATTATTTTGGCCATCAGTTAATCAGGGCAGCCATTTATTTGGTGCAACTCATTAAATACATAAACTAAATCAAGGAGATAGTCAGAATTCCCTTTTATTTCTAACACTTGCCACCTAACTGGGGCAAGAGATTGTTGCTGAACAGTTTCTAATTAGCATCAGTCATGTGCACTTGCATTGCCTTTAGACACTGAGCTAATAGTTTGTAAATAGGGTCAATTGCATGTGTTTGTGTTCAAAATGCAATGATTTTTGTAACTGATAGTTGACGAAAAAATAAGTAATAAAATGATTCAGTACTGTTTCACTCGCCACAGTTTCAATCATTCAGGCTTGGTGATTGCAGAAGTGGTCTGAAGTGGAAGTGAAATGATTTCACTACTTCAACAAGTCAGGAATCATGAAAATATCAACAATCATCTTGAAAGTTACAATGCAAATGAAGATTTGGAGGACGCAATCATCTAGAATATTGTATGAAGGCAGTCATTATCTACATTAAGTGCCTGTGCTGATTTTGTTCATTTACAGTCAATCAAAAGGACACGGTAGATAAATACCTCCATCAATAACAATTAGGAGCTAGGTACAGTTTTATAGTACTACAGAAGTATTGGTAGTTTCTAATTTGTCGTGCGTTTCATTTACAGTAAATACTTAAAATGTTACTCGGTTAAAAAGTGTTACTTCTTTTATTTCTTTTAAACTATTTCCATGAAACTTCAGTTAATTGGGACAGCAAATTAATTGGGCAAAAGTGTACTGGTCACAATTAACCAGAATCCACTTAATTTCGTTAGCTTTTATAGATGATATTTATACCCACTGAGGAATAAATGCCAGAATTTAGGCTTTAGGATTGCTTGTTTCTTGGGCTATGTAAATTGTACTTAATATGACTGGTCATGGATTGCAGCTTTCCACATTCAGCATTATTTTCCTTCCTCAGAATGTTATGTACCTCAATCTATGGTACAGTCGGTCCTCCTTATCCGCGAGTTCCGCATGCACGAATTTGACTACATGAATTGAGAAAACCCAGAAGGAAACACTTGTTGTTCGAGCACGTACAGACTTTTTTTTCTTGTCATTATTCCTTAAACAATGCAGTATAACAACTATTTTACATAGCATTTACATTGTATTAGGTATTATAAGTAATCTAGAGATGATTTAAAGTATACGGGAGGATGTGCGTGGGTTACCGTGGATCAGGATCGAAAAAAAATCAGAAATTCTCTTACTAAGTAAGTTGGAACAGGTACATCCGGTATTATTTAGCTTCAGTTAGTCAAACATTTGTCATAGTATATAGTACATATTTTACTATTCTATGCATATAAAACACTTAAGAAGGTATGTTTCAGCACCGGGCTCTGGAACGGAAGTTCTCAAGTTCGATCCAGTAACAGATCGCACCCGAGCACGCTCTCCATCCGTGCCTGGTTGATGTGGAGGATCAAAAACCCAAAAACCCAATAAAATTAGCTTTCATTGGAGCAGGGCCTTTCTCACTTTATCCTTTTAAATTGTTCCGATCATTGACTAACTGTAGCCTAACGTTTTCCCAATGACCGATGGCGTTTCACTTCTTTCTGATCGCTTTATTATTTCCACTTTATTTTCAATTGTATTCGTGATTATTTTTGTGAACAGAAACACTGAGGATTCAGACCTCCACTGCTGGGTCCTAATGTCCACTGCACTGAGCCAGGTTAAATAAGTTCCGGGGTTCTGCTAGGTCTTAAAGGCCACTGCATTGAGACAGATTGAATACGGGACTTGAGCATCCACATTTTTTGGTATCCACGGGGGGTCCCGGAACCAATCCCTCGCGGATAAGGAGGGCTGACTGTAAATACGTCATGTAAAATAACACTAAATTTATGTATCTTTACAAAGCTTTAGTCATCCAAAGGTTTCTCCTCTTTAGCACAAACATCCACTTTTATAATTTCCAGCTTAGTTTCAAATTAGAGATAAAGAAACTTCAAATGTCACAGCCCAGTTCTCTACTACACAATGACAAATAAGTACAGAGATAGCAGGACTGTCCACTCTGACAGAGATGGTGCTACTTATTAATCCTCATCTGACAAGACTTTGAGAGACCAAATCCACCCATCTTTTACTAAGGTCCTTTTTTTTCTATTTATGTTAAATCTGTACAAAAACCCCTACCAGTGCTTGTAAAATTGTAATGGGCCACATTCTGCAATGATTAGTCTGAG
Source organism: Hypanus sabinus (assembly GCF_030144855.1). NCBI lineage: Eukaryota > Metazoa > Chordata > Chondrichthyes > Myliobatiformes > Dasyatidae > Hypanus > Hypanus sabinus. Next base: position 69,806,809 of record NC_082713.1, on the reverse strand, counting down.
TTGACACTAGAGACCCTTTCAACCACTTAATGCCAACCTTAGACAATTCTGGAAAACTTCCAGATGAGAGACAGTGTTGAAAAGGATCATCCTTTAATTTGCGGGCATGCGACAAATTAGGGAATTTTATTGATTAATAATCTTGTACCCAGTGATACATGGTAGTTTTGTCAGAATGGTTTATTGAGTTTCTGACTGATTTGCTAATTGCAAACAGCATGATATTTTCTTTTGCTGCTGTTATCAGAGATAACAAAAGTGCTGAGGAATATGGCATTATCCGTAACCTTCATGCTGGATTTATAGGATTTATTCTATAAAAGATGGCATTTTTTAACATTGATTTGTCAATGCTCATTACTCTTCTTTCTTTTATAACAATCTCTGAGCCTGTATCTTTGAGTCAATCGCATAAACAATTCTCATGTATGTTGAGATTCAAAAAAGAATGTCATCTGATTACTCAATCATTGGAGAGCTTATGTATCTGTATTTCAGCTCTTCTGTAGCTAGTGAGACCCCCTCTGCATATAGTGAGAAGCAGCATGCAGTTTGTGTGTGGGTAACACAGAGAACATTAAAAGGGGTGACTGGTTTATCTGAGATTTTACTCAGGCTGCAGATATACAGAAAGTGATTCATATGTGACCAAATATACCATGTCTGACTTTGCACTTAATGATACATCACTTCCCCCGTAAAAGCAAGAGGTGAAACTATGTTAACTGTGGCACTATAGTACAGCAGTTAGAGTTGTTATTGCACAGCTTCAATGACCTGATTTCCAACCTGACCTTGGGTGCTGTCTGTGTGGGATTTGTATACTTTCCATATGGCCACATGGGTTTTCCCTGCGTATTTCAGTTTTCTTCCACATCTCAGCACAAGTAGGTGAGTTAATTGACTGTTGTAAATTGTTTCTAATGTGACTGGGTAGTAGGGAGATTGGTGGGGGATAGGAAGATTGTAAAAGTGAATAATTTACAATGAAATAAGCAGGGAAATATGATTAATGGGAATGATCTGAGCATTGGAAAAATCAAATATTTAGGTATTGTGTGTATTCCTGATTGTTCACATGGACAAAATGTTTAAAGGCAACAGGAGTGAATCTGCAGATGCTGGAAATAAATAAAAACACAAAATGCTGGCAGAACTCGGCAGGCCAGACAGCATCTATGGGATGAGGTACTGACAATGTTTCGGGCCGAAACCCTTCATCAGGAGTGAAGTAACATGGGATGGTCGAGGAGGGATAAGAAGTGGGGGGAGGGATGAAGTAGAGAACTGGGAAGTGATAGGCTGAAGGGAAATGGGCTGGGGGAAGGTGGAGAATTATGGGAAATAAAAGAGAAAGAAAGGTAGGGCTGGGGGGAGATTATAGTGAGGGGGGAAAAAGAGAGAGAAGGAGAACCAGACTAAAATATAGATAGGGATGGGGTAAGGGGGGGGGCAGGGGTATCAACAGTGGTCTGTGAGTTGAATGTTCATGCTGGCAGGTAGGAGGCTACCTAGGCGGGAGATAAGGTATTGCTCCATCGACCTGCGTGTGGCCTCATCTTGACGGTAGAGGAGGCCAAGGACAGACATGTCGGAGCGGGAGTGGTCTGTGGAATTGAAGTGTGTGTCCACAGGGAGATCCCGCCACTGCTGGAGGACTGAGCGCTGGTGTTCGGCGAAACGGTCTCCCAGTCTGCGGCGGGTCTCCCCAATGTATATGTAAATGTTTAAAGGCCCTGTTTTTGGGCTACATGACTCTTTAGACTAATAAATCTACAAGATTGCCTGATTTACTGAATGTTGAATTCTCACTAATCTATATAACCCTGTTGGTGTTACTTGTTTTGATCCTGGAGACTGAGCAGACATAGTTGGTTTGACTTCCATCCACAGTCTCATTGAAAGACCACTTCTATAGTTCATCATGCCATGTTCAATATCAAGTCTTGTACAATAATTGTCAGATTCAACTTTAGGAATATAGCGAAACACAAAGGAATTTTGCTATTGTCTTAGGCGTTCTTCTCTGGGGTCAAAGCAGTCTTTGTGAACCTTTCTAAATCTCTCACCTTTTATAACATAAATCTTGGACTCTATATCTCCACAATTTCTCCAATAACAAGGACATCTCTGTATCATCAAATCTATGTCTTGCTGCTTCATTAGTGAGATCTGATCTAACTTACCAGACTTGCTTTTATAGAGCTTCCTTCACTGTATACACTGCTCTCTCAGCTTCTTTGAGGCTGCATGGTAAGAAGGTGTCGAGGAAAGCTAGATCTCATTTCACTTCGCACTCTATTCTAATTGGTATGCCACTCATCAGTTGATAAGTTGCAACTCACTTTGCTATGAAAAATATCCTCTGGAAGACCATGAGACACTAAAGTCGATCTGAAGGAATCGCTACTAATGTTTCTCTTGCAGAGATTGAAGATTCTCTTAGCCTAATTTACCACTGTCACAGCTGTGACAAAATAATGGAAGTATTATGAGATCCATCAGAAAATTGGACCATATCCGGGAAGGACCGTAGTTCATATTTTCCTTGCATTGACAATAGCCTTTCCAGAACCAAGTAAACCACTTCTAATAATTAGCACTATGCTCATGAAATCTCCTGAATGACATCTTGTGTTTAGAGATTTTCCTCCTTTGTGGCACTTATGAGCAAAGCATCCTTTTGATTGTTGACTCATTTTAAACCTTGCCTCCTGTAGCTTGATTTTATTAAGCTATTTTTTTTTTCTGAGAAATAGATGCACACAATGACAATCTACAATAAAAATAGAAAAATGCAAGAAGCACTCTGCATCCTGTCAGCCTGACGTCGGTGGTGGGGAAGATGCTAGAGTCCATTATTAAGAATGAAATAGTAGCATATCTAGATAGCAGTGATAGGATTGGGCCAAGCCAGCATGGATTTACCCAGGATAAATCATGCTTGACTAATCTGTTGGAGTTTTTCGAGGATGTAACCAGGAAGTTAGACGGGGGAGATCCAGTGGATGTAGTGTACCTCGATTTTCAGAAGGCATTTGATAAGGTCCCACATAGGAGATTGGTGGGTAAAATCAAAGCTCAGGGCATCAGGGGGAAGACATTGACATGGATAGAAAACTGGTTGGCAGGTAGAAAGCAAAGGGTAGCAGTGAATGGGTGTTTCTCGGAATGGCAGGTGGTGACTAGTGGGATGCCGCAGGGCTCGGTATTGGGACCACAACTGTTTACAATTTATGTCAACGATTTAGATGAAGGCATTGAGTATAACATCAGCAAATTTGCTGATGATACTAAGCTAGGTGGCAGTGTGACATGTAATGAGGATGTTAGGAGAATTCAGGGTGACTTGGATAGGCTGGGTGAGTGGGCAGATACTTGGCAGATGACGTTTAATGTGAATAAGTGTGAGGTTATCCGCTTTGGGAGTAAGAACAGGAAGGCAGATTATTATCTGAATGGTGTAGAGTTAGGTAAGGGAGAAATACAAAGAGATCTAGGAGTCCTTGTTCATCAGTCACTGAAGGTAAATGAGCAAATGCAGCAGGCAGTGAAGAAGGCTAATGGAATGTTGGCCTTTATTACAAAGGGAATTGAGTACAAGAGCAAGGAAATCCTCTTGCACTTGTACAGAGCCCTGGTGAGACCACACCTGGAGTATTGTGTACAGTTTTGGTCTCCAGGGTTAAGGAAGGACATCCTGGCTGTAGAGGAAGAGCAGCGTAAATTCATGAGGTTAATTCCTGGGATGTCTGGACTGCCTTACGCAGAGAGGTTAGAGAGACTGGGCTTGTATACGCTGGAATTAAGGAGATTGAGCGGGGATCTGATTGCAACATATAAGATTATTAAGGGATTGGACAAGATAGAGGCAGGAAATATGTTCCAGATGCTGGGAGAGTCTAGTACCAGAGGGCATGGTTTGAGAATAAGGGGTAGGTCATTTAGGACAGAGTTAAGGAAAAACTTCTTCTCCCAGAGAGTTGTGGGGGTTTGGAATGCACTGCCTCAGAAGGTAGTGGAGGCCAATTCTCTGGATGCTTTCAAGAAGGAGCTAGATAGGTATCTTATGGATAGGAGAATCAAGGGATATGGGGACAAGGCAGGAACCGGGTATTGATAGTAGATGATCAACCATGATCTCAGAATGGCGGTGCAAACTCAAGGGGCCGAATGGTCTGCTTCTGCACCTATTGTCTATTGTCTATTGTTAAAGGATGTTTTTCTGTTTATTCAGATAGCTCTTATGATTGGTTTTTGACATCTGTGAAGTTATACATTATATACTATGTATGATCTAACGTTTACAGTATCACACCAGAATATGTCTTCACATTATGTCTGATTTTTATTAAAGACAATTTTCTGAACTTAATGTGCATTAAGTTCTTATTCTTTCTAACGGTCTTGGATAGAGTCTTAACATCGAGTCTACATGTCTCTTTTTCTTTGTAAATGAAACAGGCCACTGTTTCTAGGATATCTTTGAATCTTTAAAGGATTGGCTTTGAATTTTAGTTTTATCTCACTCAAGTGATAGAGACTTTCAATCAAAACTCCCACTGCCATTTGTTCATGTACAACGATAACCCTGGAATTTTGCACTGCCTGAAATTTTAGCCTTTTTCACACAACTTTAATTCATATTGAGATTTTACATGCCCAGGAGTTCAACCTTTAATATTTGAATGCTTAGATGTTATTTCTTTGTGCCCTTAAACTGTAGACAAGCTTCATCGGCATTTCTCAGTTCAGAAAGGTATGAAAATTATGGTACACCCCATCAATATCACTGTACAGTCATTAGCAATAGCCTGATCTTTGTTTATAGTCTTTTTTTATTTACAATGATACTGTTAGGTTAAATTGAACCTGCAATCTGCACACCGACTGAAGTATCTTTTGTCTAAAATCTCAGTTCCTCCAAGAGGACCACTGCCTTGCCATGGTCTGGAGGCTAGCATACCTCAGTAACTCAGAGAGCTATGTTGGCTGGAGTCAGGGTTTTATGAGTTGGCTCGTGATAGGGTCACCCACACCAAAAAAAAAGGGTAGAGGATTAACTAAGAGTGGTCGATTGGTCCTCCAGTTTCGGGGGTTCAGCTCAGGTCTAACAACCCTGACTGGGCAAACAAAACTTTTATGGAAGCATCAATGAAGTATCCTTCTACATCTGAGTACCACAGTGTTGCTGATTCTCCACCTGGGACTTGCATGGCTGACAGTAGTGAAAACTGATAAGAAGCTTTTAAGGAAGCCCTGAACACCACAAGAGATGGAAGACCTTCATTGCTGTCCTAAATGCCAGTGGTGTAACAAGCAGTAAAGTAAAATGTCAATTGGGTCAGAATGTGCTATTGGTATTGGTTTAAGATTTACTAAGATACAGTGAAAATTGTCTTGCATACTGTTCATACAGATTAAATCATTACACATAGCATAAGGTAAAACACTAATAATGCAGAATAAAATGCAAGGCTTCAGAGAAAGTGCATTACAGTTAAACAATAAAGAGCAAGATCATAATGAGATAGAACGTGAAGTCAACCAATCAGAATCGTTCAATATCACTAGCATATGTCATGAAATATGTTGTTACAGTAAATGTTGTAAGCACCATATTACCGGACCAGAGGTCTGCTCAATAGTCTGATAACGGAAGGATAGAAGTGTTCTTGAGCCTGCTGGTTTGTGCTTTTAGGCTTTTGTGTCTTGTTCCCAATGGAAGAGGTGAGAAGACAGAATGTAAGATCTTTACTTATGCTGGCTGCTTCACTGAGGCAGTGAGAAGTATAGACAGAGTCCATAGAAAGGAGGATGGTTTCTATGATGTGCCCACAAATTTGCAGTTTCTTGAGGTCACATGCAAAGTACAGTTGGCCATCCTTATCCACGGGTTCTGCATGCATGGATTCAACCAATGGTGGAAAAGGAAAACCCGGAAGTTATCTCTCCAGCACTTGTTGTTTGAGCATGTACAGACTTTTTCTTGTCATTATTACCTAAACAATATAGTATAACAACTATTTACATAGCATTTACTTTGTATTAGATATTATAAGTAATCTAGGGATGATTTAAATTATATGGGAGGATGTGCATAGGTTACCGCCAATCGCGATCGAAAAAATATGGGTTCTTTCTCCAGCACTCATTGTTTGAACACATACAGACTATTTTTTCTTGTCATTATTCCGTAAACAATACAGTAAAACAACTATTTACATAACATTTACTTTGTATTAGGTATTATGAGTAAGTTGGAACAGGTACATCTGGTATTATTTAGCGTCAGTTAGTCAAAAGTTTGCCATAGTATATATATATTACCTTTCTATGCATATAAAACACTTAATAAATGTATGTATTTCAATAATTAAGCCACTGCATTTCTTAGTAATGATTGTAGCTTTCATCAGGGCAGGGCCTTTCACATGCTCCATTATTCTCGCTTTATCCATTAAAATTGTTCCGATCGTTGACTGACTGTAGCCGAATGCTTTTCCAATGACTGATGGCATTTCACCTCTTTCTGATCACTTTATTATTTCCACTTTATTTTCAATTGAGATCGTTTTGCGGAATAGAAACACTACGGGCGGTGGGTCCTGAGCTCTGCCGGGTCCTAAAGTCCACCGCACTGAGACAGGTTAAATAAGGGACTTGCATTTTTTGGTACCTGCAGGGGGTCCTGAAACCAATCCCCTGAGGATAAGGAGGGCTGACAGTATTTGCCTTACCAAGCCATACTGCATCCAGATTAGATGCAGTGTCTATGGTGCATCAGTAATAATTGATAAGTGTCGATAGTGACACTTAGCTTCCTGAGGAAGTTGCTGGTAAGGATTATTGGCTTTCTTATTTTTCTGTACTTACCTCAACTGTTTGTTTTCGTATATTACTGTATGGCTATGTTTTGAGCAGTTTTAATCTCAGCATCACATTCTACAATATAGCTTTCCCGAAAGAGCATCTTTATACATTCTATAAATGCATTGAAAGCTCATGTACAGTATTTTATCATAACTGCTAAAGTCCTCATTTGAGCGGAATTGGATCTGATTTGCTATCTTGTACTATTTCCATTTTAACAGATACATGGCATAAACTTCATACCCCCCACTTGAGTCTGAGCTTGAGTCCTGTTACTAAACATCTGAACCTTGAATCTGCCAAGCCAACATTACAAACAGAAGTTACCACCACAAATGTACAATGGCTTAATACATCTGATCACTTTGTTAGCCTGAATCCTTTTCCATTCCATTCTTGTTACTGGTGTAATATGTTTCCCTTCATTTGTGAAGTGGGATCCTTGTTTGTAGTGAAGAACCGGTTGAGTACCCCTCATCCAAAATGCTTGGGGCCAGAAATGTTTTGGATTTTGCACTTTTTCAGAGTTTTCAATATATAATGAGATACCTTGGGATCACCATTATTTCTGACTCTGAATTTATATGGTACTGGTTAACAGTCTTAGTCTCACTCTTGTCTATCATGCGTATGTACTTAACGTAAAAAATATTACGTACCATTAATATAATGAAAATATAACGTGTGCATGGTAACCAAAGCAACACAGCAGCATCAGGAGAATACCTGAATCAGCTGTTGAACAGCAACTAACAATGTCAGGCTTTCAGTCTCCACCTACATTGCCATGTTTTGACTCAAAAGGTTACTGTACACTGTATTTGTATTTTAGTTTGTTTTTGGATTTTATTAAGGTATAAAAACAATCAGTATTGTATATTTATTCTGGTGTTAGATTTTCATCAGCAGACATTTTAAATGTTTAATGCCATGCCTTTTCTTAAATTTTTGCAACCAGCCTGCTGAATATTCATAATTACTTTCAATTTTTAGTGTGACGTGATAGATCTGTGCTTGTTTCATGATCAGCATTCTATTAAGTGGTGTATGTTCATTCACTCTGACATTGATGGTACATGACTAAGATAGTCATTTTTCACTTTAAGGATTTTTTTCTATTTTTCATTAACTTCTGTTCATTCCATATGTGAGGTCACTTCTGTCTGTGGTGCTCAGTGACCTCCAAGTTACCTGGGAACTTCCCCAGTATTTTGTGGAATTTTCCATATGTGGTGTCATACAGAAAAAAGTCTGGATTTCAGAGGTTTGCGGATTTTGGAATGTTGGATAAGGGGTACTCAAACTGTATTATGCAGAATGATATATGGGGTATTCTAAAAGATAGTGTTGGCTTATTGAATATTCTTCTCACACTGTGCACATATGCTTAAAAGTCTGCACAAGAGAAATGTGTTATTATGACTTCACACTTATTTATATTCACTTTACTGTCAAACTGCATTAACGTTTGAACAGTCTGTAACTAGGTCAAAATTGGGCCCTGGTCTCAGAATGAGAGATTTACAATTGTGCCACTGTATACTATTCACCATGTGCTAACAAGTAATCCTGCTAATTGGCAGCCTTGAGAGGACAGATTGTCCAGAGGAGGTGAAAAATAAGCAAGTGAAGTTGTGATTGCCAAGCTAGAATGAAATTGAATTATAACAATGTTACTTTTAAGGCAGTACTCATCAATGTCTACATACCAGGAAGCACAACCTAGGCTCCTTTAACCCTTGAAGTGCTCTATATTTATACCTTCTGCTCATGAACCTATTCAGTCACCTCAATAAGGGATCAGCTATTGAAGTGAAGTTGGCTGCAAATCCTAAACCTATTTCTGTTTCATAATTCTTGGCAATACAGAGCAACAATAATAGTCAAATTAATCAACTCAATCAATAGAACCTGCCCTCCATAACAGCACCAATTTATGCATGCTGTGCCTTTTGTGAGGTGTGTGAGATGCTTTCTTTAAAATGCATTCAATCTGATTTTGTCTTCGCCTTTTCTTGATCTTACACCACTCAAAAAAAAGTTTCCAGAACGTAGTTTTTTGCAGGTTTTCAGAAACTACTATTTTAATGTTCTGTATAATTGTTGACTCCACTTGTAAAGAAGTGTTAAATGAGATAAACAAAAATACCCATTTAACTTGACCCACCCAGTCCTCAGCATTGTGTTAGTCAGCTGCCAAGAAAAGTTGAACATAAAAGAGATGGCTAAGGGGACAGAAAAAGTGAATGGAAAATATTACTTTAAATTAAGCTACAAAAGTGGGAGAGAGACTTTCCCCACACAGGGAAGGAATGATTCAACACAGAAAATATACTCTTGGGAAATGTGCTGAAGGCAAAGACCTTGCAATTATTGCAGAAATGCAAGGTCTGTATGGTGCTTTTAGATGGATGAATCAAAATGGACTGAGTGATCTAGCTCAACGCAATTACTTCATTTTCATTTTCCTCTTTTAATTTAATTGATAGTGAATGTTCTAGTTAACCATAGCCTTGAGTTAATGTCACACTAAGAGCTGATTAATTGTAAAGTGGATAGAATTTTCACTTGAAACTATTAATTCAATCACATCAAGATCCTTCCATGCAAGTGCACCCTGTATTTATTACACAGAATGCTTGCTTTCTGGTAACTGCTCCCGAACAAACTCTGGCTTCCAACTTCCATCCACATGAATCTATCTTGTAACTTGGGCAGAGTTAAGATGGTGCCAAATGGTTTCCTCTTTGAGCTCATCTGAGGAAACAGCTTAGATTCCTCTCTTTAATGTCTCTTTTTCCCCTTTCAAGATGGCTGGTGTACTATCAAGGTCCCTGATCTGCAAAGGCACTCAAAACTGCTTTTTTTTCACGGTGATGAGTTCCAGTTTTTGGAGCTCACCAACTGATCAGTTGTTCTTTCGACATTCTCATGGCACAGCATGGAAGACATGGTTATGGCCCTGTGGGCAAAGAATTCCAGGCTGGTGCTGCCAAATTATACGTCGTGAGAGGAGGAACATCAGGGTTTCACTGCCACAGATATGTGGAAGGAGATCTCTGTAGTCGAGCGAACACTCTCCCTCTCTCTCACAATGGTGGGGAGAGTCTGCTGCCAATTCTCTTGTCGGAGAGTCTCAGAATAAAAAGCAAACTGTAGCATTTGAACAGCAACTGTTAGTCTCCCCTTTCACTGTGAAGTGGGTGACAACTCTTCATCAATTGTTAGTGAGACAGACAGCCTGTGTACTGTTGAATTGTGGGGAAACCATAGTTTTTATTGACTGCAGATCATGATTTCTCTTTGAGAGCCTTGTTACTGCGCAGATGTTTTTTTGCTGAAATGGGTTGAGGGGAGGTAGAAGGGGCCTAGGGGTTGTAACTTTTTTTATGTCGTTCATTCTTTTGGGGTTCTGTTTTTCGTGGATGTCTGCAAAGACTAACTATTTCAAGTTGCATACTGTATACATTCTCTGATAATAAACAGAACCATTTGAAACAATTGTAGATATTTATCAGTAAATACACCCCTGAACTCTATTCTCTTGAACTAGTGAAACTGCAAATTCTTTCTGCTTTCATTTTTTAATTGTGTTAAAGTCAAATCTGTGTTAAAAATTTAATATACTTCTTAGGAAGACAAGTCAGTACTTTTCATTCCCACGCCCTTTGGCAATGTCCACTGTTAAACTTAAAGTTTGTGATCTATAATCATGACATTTAGTTTTTCTCATTCTTTCATTCTGCAAATGTTACATTGCAGCTGCCAATTGTTTTCTTCAACACTTCCAGTCTCTTTGCCTCCAGCGATATGGCCTGGAGTTCACTTCAAGTGCTAATCATTCCAAAAGGCAAAAAAATATTTCCTTTACTCCTCCAAATGCAATTTCATAAATAAATACTTCACCTAACTTATTTCATATGTTTAGTTGTCTTGCCTATGTCATGTGAGATAGCTCCTTTCCTTATTTCAATGTAAGACACTGTGCAAGTTAAGCCAACTCGTTAAGAGGCATACTTGTGCAACGCTCAGCTATATCTTCTAGGGGAGATCCCGTCCCCCGCCCAACCTTGTCTCACGGTTGCGTCGGTTGCCGTGCAATGCTGCCTGATACGGCCTCAAACATCAATCATCAGCCAGCACACAATGTACATTTTATAAATTACACTTCATAAATCTTACTAGAACTAGGTAATTAATAGTGATACAATATATATGAAAGAAAAGAAAGAAAAGGCACCAAAACTTATCGGAGTTCAGTCAATTTGTGCACAACCATTGGAGCTCAACTATTGAAGTCTTCGGTCCACTATTCGATCTTCTCTGACCTCCTCCTGGGACCAACCTCGGTGGTCGACCAGAGCGCATCCAGCCCATCCTCCTTTCTCGCGATCTCCACTCCAACTCCCCAAAAGCCTGTGCAACACTAGCTTACAGACCCACAAGAAAGGATAACATCTATCTCAATTGGTTAACAAATGAATACAATTCTCGTTATCAGTAATTATAACCCAAACAAGCACCCAAGAAAGCACTTTCTCACCAGTTACCATAACAAAGAAGCATTCTTACTTTTAACATAACAAAGAAGCCATTTTGATTAACATACACAGTAACATGAAGAAGAAACCCCTTACACTTGCTTGCATGGCTACCTTTATTGCGGCCCATTTTCAGGTATCCCAAGCAGTTGCTAAAAGAGTAGAAATGGCATATATCACATTGTGGGCATCATTGAGTCATGGCTGAAGAAGATCATAACATCCCAGAATACACATTGTATTGAAAGGACAGGCAGGTCAGTAGAGGGTCATTGGTAAAAAATATAATCAAATCCTTAGAAAGAGGGGAGATAGGATTAGAAGATGTAGAATCCTTGTGGGTAGAATTAAGAAAGTGCAAGGGTAAAAAGAATTAAGATCCCTGTTCTGAAGATGTCTGTATCATGAAGGAGGAAGTGCAAGAAATATTAGAGTACATTTTGTATGAGTAGATCCCTCAGGACCTGCCGGGATGTTTCTGGGGATCTATCCATCCTAATGTATTCCAAGACCATCTGTGCCTGGATGTGAAGGAAAGCAGGAGAGAGAACTTCGGGTGCAAGTTCATAGCTCCTTGTCTCCCTGAGACAGGCTGCTGAAATAGTGAAACAGGCATTTAGTATTTTTTACTTCATTGATTGCAAGCACTGGGGTATCATATTGCAATTGTACAATTAGACCACACTAGAGTATCATGTGCAATTCTCATTGTCACACTACAGGAATAACGTGGTAACAATAGAGAGAGTGCAGAAGAAATTCAGGGAATGAAAGGCTGCAGTTACAAGGAGAGTTTAGATAGGTTCAGTTTATTCTTACCGCAATGTGGAAGGCTAGGTGATAACCTTAAAGAGGTTTATAAAATTATTAGGGGAACTGCTAGGAAAGATAGTCATAATCCTTTTCCCAGCCCTGGAGTCGAGAGCCAGAGGGTATAGTTTAAGAGTTAAGGTGAAGGGAAAAATTTAACGGAGACCTGAGGGATAAGATTTTCACATAGATGATAATAAATACCTGAACATCTGAAATAAGCTGCCAGAGCAAATGGTAGAGACAGATACCAGTCGAAAGTTTTAAAGACATTGCATGTGTACTAGAATAAGAAAGGTGTGCAGTGATAAGGGCTTAATGCAGGCAGTTGGGATCAGTGTAATTTGACATCACATTTGGCATGGATGAGGGGGACTGAAAGTGCCATTTTCTGTGCTGTACAGCTCTATAATTAGAGTGGCATGCAGAAGTTTGGGCACCCCTGGTCAAAATTTCCATTACTGTGAATAGTTAAGTGAGTTGAAGATGAACAGATCTCCAAAAGTCATAAAGTTAAAGATGAAACATTCTTTTCAACATTTTAAGCAAGATGTGTGTATATTTTTGTTTTGCACAATTTTAGAGTAAAAAAAGGAAAGGAGCACCATGCAAAAGTTTGGGCACCCAAAGAGATTTGAGCTCTCAGACAACTTTTACCAAGGTCTCAGACCTTAATTAGCTTGTTAGGGCTATGGTTTGTTTGCAGTCATTGTTAGGAAAGGCCAGGTGATGCAAATTTCAAAGCTTTATAAATACCCTGACTCCTCAAACCTTGTCCCAGCAATCAGCAGCCATGGGCTCCTCTAAGCAGCTGCCTAGCGCTCTTAAAATTAAAACAAATGATGCCCACAAAGCAGGAGAAGGCTATAAGAAGATAGCAAAGCTTTTACAGGTAGTCATTTCCTTAGTTCGTAATGTAATTAAGAAATGGCAGTTAAAAGGAATGGTGAAGGTCAAGCTGAGGTCTGGAAAACCAAGAAAATTTTCCAAGAGAACTGCTTGTTGGATTGCTAGAAAGGCAGATCAAAACCCCCATTTGACCGCAAAAGACCTTTGGAAGATTTAGCAGACTCTGGAGTGGTGGTGCACTGTTCTACTGTGCAGCGACACCTGCACAAGTATGACTTGCATAGAAGAGTCATCAGAAGAAAACCTTTCCTGCATCCTCACCACAAAATTCAGTGTCAGAAGTTTGCAAAGGAACATCTAAATAAGCCTGATGCATTTTGGAAACAAGTTCTGTGGACTCATGAAGTTAAAATAGAACTTTTTGGCCGCAATAAGCAATAGTATGTTTGGAGAAAAAAGGGTGCAGAATTTCATGAAAAGAACACCTCTCCATCTGTTAAGCATGGGGGTAATCAATTATGCTTTGGGCTTGTTTTGCAGTCAGTGGCACAGGGAACATTTCACTGGTAGAGGGAAGAATGAATTCAATTAAACACCAGCAAATTCTGTAAGCAAACATCACACTGTCCGTAAAAAAGCTGAAGATTAAAAGAGGATGGATCCTACAACAGGATAATGATCCTAAACACACCTCAAAATCCACAATGGACTACCTCAAGAGGCACAAGCTGAAGGTTTTGCCATGGCCGTTACAGTCCCCCGACCTAAACATCATCAAAAATCTGTGGATAGACCTCAAAAGAGCAGTGCATGCAAGATGGCCCAAGAATCTCACAGAAGTAGAAGCCTTTTGCAAGGAAGAATGGGCAAAAATCCCTCAAACAAGAATTAGAAGACTCTTAGCTGACTACAGAAAGCGTTTACAAGCTGTGATACTTGCCAAAGGGGGTGTTACTAAGTACTGACCATGCAGAGTGCCCAAACTTTTGCTTCGGGTCCTTTTCCTTTTTTGTTATTTTGAAACTGTAAAAGATAGAAATAAAAAAGTAAAATTTTGCGTAAAATATTAAAGCAATGTGTCATCTTTAACTTTATGCCTTTTGGAAATCAGGTCATCTTTTACTTGCTTTGCTATTCACAGTAACCAAAATTTTGACCAGGGGTGGCCAAACTTTTGCATGCCACTGTATGTAATTATTATGATCTGATATATTTTCTTGATTTCAGGGATAATGCCTTCCAGTATAAAATAGCAAATAAATTAAAGAATATATTTTAATTTTTATGAAATTATTATTTGCTCTCAACATGTATGTACTCACTGTATAACAGTTTTGTTATCACCTTCACACATCCTAGACTGCCTCACAGCCAATCATTTGCCTCTTGAGTGCAATTAGCGGCCAATCTCCACACTAACACAACTGAATATTGTTAATTAGCAATTGGTGATGCCTGTGCCACATTGCACTATGCTGAGCCATGCTCAGATCTGGCTTCCCCATGGAAGAATGCACCTTGGATAACGCTGAAACAAACAGCTTTTTCTGCAGTTAAGCATCATACAGCAAGCACAGGTGACTTGCCTTACAATGGACGACCCTCCCCTCTAATTTATAAGTAGCAAAATGATGACTCAATTCTGTTTTAATGAAGCAAGGAAGCGTTCATATTGTATCACGAGACTTGTGACTTCTCTCACACAAACTCCACTTCCATGTTCATTTGGAAACACCAAACAAGTGCCATTACCCCATCAAACTGGCATTAACTTCTGACATAGGTCTGAACTATAGGCATTGCTCAAAGTTCAAAGCAAATTAAGTATCAAAGTACGGTACATATATGTCAACATAAACATAAGATTCATTTTCTTACTGGCATGCACATTAAATCCATAATAGACTCAATGAAAGACCACACCAACTTGGGCATTTAACAGCTGTGCAAAAGACAACAAACTGTGCAAATACAAAAAGAGAAAAAGAACAATAATAAATAAATAAATAAGCAATAAATATTGAAAATGTGACATGAGTCATTGAAAGTGAATCCATGAGTTTTGGAAGCATTTCAATGATGGGGCAAGTGAATTTGAGTGAAGTTATTCCATTGGTTCAACAGCCTGACGGTAACTGTTTCTGAGCTTGGCAGTGTGATTCCCAAGGCTCCTGTGCCTTCTTCCTGATAGCAGCAGTGAGAAGAGACGGTGGGGTTCCCTGATGATGGATGCTACTTTTCTGTGACAATGTTGCATATAAATGTACACAATAATGGGGAAGGCTTTACCTGGGATGTACTGAGGTGAATCCATGTCTTTTAACCAGATTTTCCATTCAAGAGGATTGGAGTTTCCACTCCATACTACGATGCAGCTCGTCAATATACTCTCCACTACACATCTATAGAAGTTTGTCAATGTTTTAGATGTCATGTTGAATCTTCACAAACACCTGAAGGATTAGAGGCAGTGCCGTACTTTTTTTGGAATTGTAATTACATGCTGGGCCTAGGACAGGTTCTCTGAAATGATAACACTAAGGAGTTTAAAGTTGCTGACACTCTTCACCTCTGAACCTCCAATGCGGACTGGTTCATGGACCTCTGGTTTCCTCTTCCTGAAGTCATTAATCAACTCCTTAATGTTGCTAATATTAAGTAAGAGATTGTTGTAACAACACCACTCAACTGGATTTTAAATCTCCCTCCTTCACCTACTTTGATTTAACCTTTGACAATGATGCCATCAGCATACTTGAATATGGCATTGGAGCTGTGTTTATGTTCATACGTGTAAAGCAAATGGAGTAGGGGGCTAAGCACACAGTTTCATGGTGTACCTGTGCTGAGAGAGATCGTGGAGGTGTTGTTAAGAAATGACTGTGGCTTGCATGTAAGGAAATCAATGGTTCAATTGCACTAGGAGGTATTGAGGCCAAGGTCTTGATTAATTTTGAGGGGATTATTGTATTGAATGCCGAGCTGTAGTCCATAAAGAGTATCCTGATGTATGCACCTTTCCTGACTGGATATTCCAGAATTGAGTGAGGAGCTAATGAGATGGCATCCACTGTGGACCTGTTATCCGATGGGCAAACTGAAATGGATCCAAGTTGCTTCTCAGACAGGAGTTCATATGTTTCATCACCAACCAATGAAACACTTCATTACAGTGGATGTAAGTGCTGCTGGATGATAGTCATTGGGGCAGCTTACCGCTTTCTTCATACGTATCGGTATAAATGAAGCCTGCTTGGGGAGTAGATTGATAGCTCAGACTGCAAATCAAGAAATAAATGATATTGTTGAACACTCCAGCTAGTTGATCAGTCTGTGTCTTTAGTACTTGCTGAGGTATCCTGTCTGAGCCAGATGCTTTTCATAGGTTGTCCCTCCTGAAGGCTGCTTGAAACTTTGGTCTCAGAGACTGAAATCACAGGATCATTGGTGGCTGTGAGAGTTTACAATGGCTTCTACATGCTTTGATGGTCAAAGTAAGCCCAGAAGACATTGAGCTCATCTGGAAGCAAAGCCCTGTTGTCACCTGTGCAATTTGATTTATCTTGATAAGAGGCATTCAAGCCCTGCCACAGCTGTCAAACATCCTTTGTTGATTCAAGTTGATGTCACCTTTGCTGATTTTCCAGCAGGATTCTCTCTAATATTGGATTAATTGCGGAGGTCAGTGGGATGGAATGAGTTTGCACCATATTTAAATAGGTGAATGGAGTATTCTGCCATTGGTTTGGATAAAAAGATACAGCTGTGTGTGACTTCTTTAAAAGGTTGCTCATTAAATTATTTAAAAATGTAATTTAGGATTAAAAAATCTTTAAAATCTTTAAATGATTCCAAAATGGGTTTCTTATTAAAATATTTGAGGTATTTAAAAGGGATCATTTTAACTCATTGAATTGTTATGTTTTTCAGTATTTAAGATGTTTCTTGTTTGCCTTCAGTCTTTTAAGTTTTGAAAAGTTTTTGAATGTTTCAGAAGCATACTTTACAAATATTTAAGCCTGACATTTCCAGCAATGTTTGGAGCAGTCTTCGCTGACTATCTTGATAAACTAGCAAAAGTTGGAGATGCTGGAAGTGCTCTGCAGGTTTAGCTCTCCATGTAGATAAGATTTCAGGTTAATGATTTTCCATTGGAACTGGGAAAAATTTAAAATCAGACATGATTTAAGTTACAGAGGAGAGAAATGGAGTGGAGGGAATATGCAGTTGGAGACTGAAAGAAGCTGAATGGAGCAGATGGTGAATGTGTTGACTGAGTGATGATGCTAAAAGTGAGTGAATCTGCAGCTGATCCATCTGAAACAGATTTAAAAGGATAACATCAATGAGAACAAAAGACCCAGAGGAACAATGCTGGAACAGTGGGATACAGAATACTGCAGCTAATGGAATTCTGAAATAAAAGAGAAGGTTGGAAATACTCAGCAGGCCAGGTAGCATCTGTGGAGAGAGGAAAACTGAGGTTGAAGAACATTTTTCAGGACTTCCTAGGTGTAAAGGTGGCCCCCATTTTTCAAATGTTTTGCTTTACGATAGCTCGCTGTTACGAAAGACCTACATTGGTACCTGTTTTCGCTGACTAAAGAGGATTTTCACTTTTTCAAAAAAAAAAGATGCCCGCTTTATATGTGTGTTTACCCTGAGAAAGACTACCATGACTGTGAAGCCTTGTGCGGGCAGTTGTGTGCGCATGTGTGTACATGCATAGGCATGTATGTGCACATACGTGTATGTACCAATTATTTTTTCTTCAAATCGATTTTGGCTCACTGTCTTCCCAATTTTGATAAGTGAAATTACACTGTACATACAATATTTCTACTTTATATAGGCTGTATATTTATCATATCATTCTTGCTTTTACTGTCTGTTAGTGTTATTTTAGGTTTTATTTGTTATTTGGTATGATTTGGTAGGTTATTTTTTGGGTCCGTTAACGCTCAAAATTTTTTCCCATATAAATTAATGGTGATTGCTTCTTCGTTTTATGACATTTCCGCTTACAAACCGTTTCATAGGAACGCTTTACCTTCGGATAGCGGAGGAAACCTGCAACAGGAAGGGACGGTTATCAGAAAGAGTTGATTCTCAAGTGTTATCAAGTGCTAATTTGGTAGATAACATAGTGTTCCTTGGAATTGCATCGGGCATTGTAGGAACAGAGTCATGACCAAAGAGAAGAAGACTGGAGTGGAGTTGGGATTGAAAGTGGCAGGCTACAAGAAATTCAGGGTAGAGGAAAGAGTGCATTCAGAATGTTGGAAAAGGAGAAATGAAGATGTGTTTAATGCAAGAAGAAATTACAGAGGATTGTGTTTTGTGGAGACCTGGCTGACAGAAGAGATATCAGACCACATTATCAAACCCTTTGGATTCTCCCTGTTTCAGGCAGACCAGTCAAAAAAGCTCTCTGAGAAGAGTAAAGGAGGAGGGTGTGCTTCATGGTTAACATTGCTTGGTGCAACTCCCAGAATGTGCATGCTATCAAATCCTTTGGTACCCCAGACCTGGAATACCTGGTGCTGCTGTGCAGACCCTACTGGCTGCCTAGGGAGTTCACAGCTGTTATCATCACCGTGGTGTACATTCCGACACAGGCTGATACTGACCTGGCTCTCAAGGAACTGTATGAGACCACAAACACACCAAAGGCTGCACACCAAGAGGATGCCTTCATCTTTGCCAGTGACTTTAATCAAGCTTTGCTGACAAAAGACTCTTTGAAGTTTTGGCGGCACATCCATGTGAGCACTCGTTGAGATAAGACACTTGACCACTGCTACACTCCCTTCTGCAATGCTTACAAAGCTACCCTTCACCCAGCTTTTGAAAAATCAGATCACGCTTTGGGCATGCCAGGCAGAAACCAAAACATGAGGTGGCCATAATTAGAACTGTCCACTATTGGTCCGACCAATCGGTCTCCATGCTGCAGGACTGCTTCAATGACATCAACTGGAATATCTTCCATGACGAGGATGTCTCCGAATTCACAGATGGCGTCATGTGCTTCATCCAGATGTGCATTGATGATGTTGTCCACAGAAGCTGGTCAGGGTCTTCTCAATCCAGAAACCCTGGATCAATAGTTCTGTGCGAGCAGCACTTACCACGGTACACAGAGCTTACACTGCCAGCAATCAGCAGGAGCTCAAGAAAAACAGCTACGACCTTCACAAAGCTATCAAGGCTGCAAAACAACAATACAGGTACAAGATTGAGTCAAGATTCACAACGATTAGCATACGTGACTTGTGGCAAGGGTTGCATATCATTGGAGACGTCAAAGCCAAATGTAGTGGTGCTGCCAACAACGCAGTCTCTCTTCCAGATGAGCTCAATCGCTTTTACGCTCGGTTCAATGTTGCTAACTCTGAGCCTCCGAGGAAAGCCACCATTACAACCTGCAACCTGGTCATCTCTGAGGCTGAGGTACACACGTTTCCAACGGATGGACAGACATAAGGCTGTGGGACCAGACAGCATCCCAGGGCGAGTACTCAGGATATGTGCAGCACAGCTGGCAGGTGTGTTTACTGACATTTTTAAGCTCTCCTTCTCCCAGTGTGAAGTGCCCTCCTGCTTCAAATTGTCCCTGTACCAAAAAAGACCAAGGTAACATACCTGAACGACTGACGTTCTGTCGCACTCATCTCAATAATTAGCAAATGCTTTGAGAGGCTGGTCAAGGACTACATCTGCACCAAACTGGACCCCCTGCAATTTGCCTACCGACACAACTGATCGACAGACAATGCAATAGCCACTGCTCTACATACCATCCTTCCACATTTGGAGAGGAAGGATGCTTATGTCAGAATGTTGTTCTTGGGTTACAGTTCAGCATTTAACACCATAGTTCCATCCGGGCTTGACAGGAAGCTCAGAGACCTCGGCCTTGACCCTGCCTTGTGTAGCTGGATCCTGGACTTCCTGTCAGATCACCAGCAGATTGTAAGAATTGGCTCCCTCACCTCTAACCCTCTGACTCCCAACACAGGAGCCTCTCAGGGCTGTGTACTAAGTCCCCTCCTTTACTCCCTGTATATTCATGACTGTGTCGCCACCTACAGCTCTAATCTGTTAATTAAATTTGCCGACTACTCTACATTGATTGGCCTAATTTCATACAATAATGAGGTTGCTTACAGGGAAGAAGTCATCTCTCTGACTGTCAAGAAAACAACCTCTCCCTCAATGTCGCAAAAACAAAGGAGCTGGTTGTGGATTCCAGGAGGAATGGAGATGGGCTAACCCCTATTGACATCAATGGATCTGGGGTTGAGAGGGTAAACAGCTTTCAGTTCCTCTGCATCCACATCACTGAGGACTTCACGTGGCCTGTACACACCAGCTGTGGATTGAAAAATGCACAGCAGTGCCTCTTTCACCTCCGGAGGTTGAGCAAGTTTGGTATGGGCCCCCAAATCCTAAAATTTTCAACAGGGACACAATTCAGAGCATCCCGACTGGCTGCGTCACTGCCTAGTATGGGAACTGTACCTCCCTTAATTGCAGGATTCTGCAGAGAGTGGTGTGGACAACCCAGCGCATCTATAGTTGTAAACTTCCCATGATCAGGACATTTACAAAGACAGGTGTGAAAAAAGGGCCCAAAGGATCATTGGCAACTCGAATCACCCCAACCACAATCTATTCCAGTTGCTATCATCCAGGAAACAATACCACAGCACCTTCCGCTCATGGACGTGTAAGACATAGTGTCTTTCTGTCTGCCTTTAATTTC
Source organism: Hypanus sabinus (assembly GCF_030144855.1). Classification (NCBI taxonomy): domain Eukaryota; kingdom Metazoa; phylum Chordata; class Chondrichthyes; order Myliobatiformes; family Dasyatidae; genus Hypanus; species Hypanus sabinus. The sequence continues at coordinate 69,785,968 of NC_082713.1, read as the reverse complement.
TCCCTTTTCCGACTTAAACTTTGAAATTTCAACTTTATTCAGTCGAATTTATAGAGCAACAGTTATAATTATGGCTACATGAGAAGCAACAAAAGGGATCTGGACCCAGGCAACGGAAAGCCTAAAAAAGCTTACGAGTTCTCGGAGGAACCCCCTTAGGTGAAGAGATTAGAGTCTCAAATCAGCTGTATCGACACTGAAATAACTCAACTAAAAGATAAATTTCTACCGTTTGAGGAAAAAGTTGACTCTCTGAGCCTCGATCTTAAAGAAGCTAGTCGAAATGCGGCTGACCTTTCTTCTCGTTTGGAAAAGGCTCAACAATGAAACATCGATCTGGAAGATTGGTCGCGTCGGAATAATATCCGAATTATTGGATTAAAAGAGAATTCAGAATCTGCCGACACACTGGGTTATTTTGCTGAAGTGTTTCAGTCTTTATTTCTAGAGGCTTGTTCACAAACCCTGGTGATTGCAATGGCTCACATAATTGGTGCTTTAAAACTTTTGGACCAAGGTAAAAACAGGCATATTGTTGTGCATTTTCTTCGTTTTAGAGACAAAGGCCGCATTAATAAGCTTGCAAGAAAACAAAGGTTGTTTCAATTTCAAAGTTCAGAGATTTGCTTTTTTGAAGATTTTCCATGCAAAATTGTTAAGAAGCGTGCTGGATTCGCCTCGGCCATGCGTTTAGCTTACCAAAAAAAGCTCTGTCCTTTGCTTCAATATCCAGCTAAAGTAAGGCTTTTTGTCAAAAATTCTGGGGCTCATATTTTTGATGACCCAGCTGAAGCATTGCGTTTTATTAACTCTTTGTCTGATAAGTCTGAGGCCTGAAGTTTGAATGATTCACAGCTGTTTGATTGTCTCACGACATAAGGAGTGATGAAATTGGAAGATTTGATGTTTATAGAAAGTCTTTACCTTAATATGTATTTTTATCTCTGAAATAGACTGGTTTGGATGGTTTTAACCTCAGAAGACATAACGGGAGAACTGTTGAAAGACTGTAGATATTTTTTTCTCTGCGCCATTTAAATGAACTCATTGTGATTTTTTTTTTCCGTATACTTTTGTAAAGATCTTTTAAGTAATTATCTGGATTTCCTTATGTTTTAAAGATAGATTGGATAATTTAAAGATGGTGATTGCTTTTCTTTTGTGCAAATATTTCAAGAATTGTTTTGAATGTATTTTTCTTCCCTTATCTAATATTATGAAGGTTACTCTCAAAATTGAAGGTCGTTTTGTTTTACAAAAAAGACTGTTCCTTCCAACTTAATTATATTGAGTTATATGTCAACTGCAACGAGTTTTATGTTCGGTAGAGGGAGACAAAGATTACTTTTTTCATTTTAATTTTTTTTTATTTAGGTAGGTGGAGTTTATATTCGCTTTCTATGCCTTCTTTGGGGCTTGTGTTGATTGATATTGACTTATTTCCGGGCTTTGTAGTTTGGGTCAGTTTTTTTCTTTTTTTTCCCTTTTTTTTATCCCCATTATGAAATCGCGGAGCATACGCAAATTATCATTATTGTTGTTCATCTCCCCCATTTCTGACTACCTTATCCTGATATGCATCTAACTATTCTTTTTAGATACAAAGTCTCATGATGATATCTAAACAGTTAAGTGTTTTAAGTTGGAATGTTCGTGGTTGGAACCATCCTATTAACCGTAAGAAAACATTTAAAATTTTTAACTGAGTCTAACCTGATATAATCTTTGCTCAAGAGACACATATCAGGTTATGTGATAAAAATCGATTTTTTTTAATGTTGGAAAGGTCCTCAGTTTCATGCAAACTCTCAGAGTAAAATTATTTTTATTGATTCCAATATCCTTTTAATCAGGAGGATATTATAGCCGATACTAATGGTAGATTTTTGATTGTTAAAAGAATAACTTATAATAGGAAAACTGTTCTGGTTAATATTTATGGACCAAATGTTGATGATCACTCAGTTTTTTAAAGCTGTCTTTGCTCGATTACCTGATTCAAATGAATATATGTTATTAATGGATGGTGATTTTAATACTTGTTTAAATTCGTTAAAGGATAAGTCATCATCCAAACATCAACTCCCTAATCATTCTGCATCACTTATTAATTTCTTTTTAATTGATTATGGTTTAATTGAAATTTAAAGCCATATGCATCCTAGTGATAGAGAATACTCTTTTTTTTCACATTTTCATAATAAATATTCAAGAATCGACTATTTTATAGTTGGCCCTAGACTTCTATTTAATGTTCAGAAATGTGAATATGATGCAATTGTTATCTCTGATCATGCTCCTTTAACCCTGATATTTGAACTGAAAGATGTTGCTTCCACGAGACCATCTTGGCATTTTTCAGAACATTTGTTACGAAGTTCAGAATTCGTTGAGTTTATTGAAACTCAGATAAAAGAATTTTTTTCTCTTTAATAATACAGGAAACACTCAAAGTTAGTAATCTGGGATATATTAAAAGCCTATTTACATGGTCAGATTATTTTGTATATAGCTAAACTGAAGAAACAAACAAGAATGGAATTAGATAAAATCTCTAAACAAATTAAAGAATTAGATAACATCAATGTAACCTCTCCAAATTTTGTTTCATTTACAAGAGTAGAATTACAATCACAATATAATTTATTATTAACATATCCTATTGAAGGATATTTGCTTAAATTGAAAAGTCAGTTTTATATTTTTGGGGATAAAAATAATAAGCTCTTAGCTTCCCAATTAAGAGCAACTAGAGTTAAAAGACAAATTTCAAAGATTCGTAAAAATAATGGAGATATAGCAAGTAACCATGAAGACATAAATAATATTTTTTAAGATTTTTATTCTCAATTTCCTGCAGATTCCTCCACAAAGAAGGCTTTTTTACATAAGATTAAATTTCCTCAAATTTCTGTTGAAGATCAACAAATGCTTGATGCTCCAATTACTGTGCATGAAATTCAGAAAGCTATTCTATTAGTGCAATCATGTAAAGCTCCTGGACTTGATGGTCATTCAGTAGGATTTTACAAAAAAATTGAAAGATAACTTTCTCCGTATCTTTTGGAAATATTTCATGAATCCTTTGAGAAGGGTAGTTTACCACCCTCTTTTTATGAAGCATCTATTTTCTCAATCCTTAGGACAGATAAAGATCCTACTGAATGTTCATCATATAGACCTATTTCGCTATTAAATGTGGATGCAAAAATTCTCTCTAAGATAATGGCTATCTGCTTGGAAAATTATTTAACTAAAATCATCTCTATGGATCAAATGGGCTTTATTAAAGGCAGTTACTCTTTCTCCAATGTTTGGAGATTGATGAACATGATATATTCATCATTATCTAAGCAACCCCAATGTGTTATCTCTTGAAGCAGAAAGGGCATTTGATAGAGTTCAGTGGCCATATTTATTTTTACAGTACTAGAAAAATTTGGTTTTGGTAATAATTTCAGTAGGTAGATTCAAATAATTTATAAGAATCCTATTACCATGATTATTGCTAATAATTTCAGGCCCTCCTCTTTTCACTTTCATGTGGTACTAGACAGGGATGTCCATTAAGCCCTTTATTGTTAATCTTGTATTGAAGCCTTTGGCCATAGCACTACGTGAAACTAAAAATATTCATGGTATTTCTATGAATGGAACCATATATAAGATTTCTCTTTATGCAGAAGATCTTTTGGTTTTTATTTCAAATCCTGAGGAATCAATTCCTAATCTTTTGGAAACACTAAAAGATTTTGGTAAGTTTTCATGATATAAACATAACTTGAATAAAAGTGAATTGTTTCCATTAAATGCCCCTGTTTTATATATAATGATATTCCATTTAGAATTGTTAATTCTTTTAAGTATTTTGGTATTATATTTACTAAAAAATATTCAGATCTTTATAAAGCTAATATAGTTCCTTTAATAGACTCCATGAAACAACTATTTTCTGGATGGAATCCACTTACTCTGTCTTTAATAGGTCATATCCATGCTGTGAAGATGATGATTTTGCCTAGATTTTTATCTATTTTCCAAAATATACCCCTCTTTCTAACTTAATTTTTTTTGATCAAACTGACTCTCTTATTTCATCCTTTATTTGGAACAATAAGAGACCAAGAATTAAAAAGTATCATTTACAAAAATCTAAAAAAGATAGTGGACTTATACTTCCTAATTTAAGACTGTATTATTGGGCTGTTAAAATCAGACAATTATGTTTTTTGGCTATATTGGCTCGACAAGAGCCAAAAACCAATTTGGGTTGATTTGGAGTTAAAAGCTTGTAAACAATTTCATTTAACCTCAATATTAGGAGCTCCATTACCTTTACAGCTCTCTAAAATTCCAAATTTAAACCTTTACCCGGTTATTAAACAGTCCTTATGGATTTGTTTAAGTTTTGCAGTTTTTAAAAAATTTAAACAGCTTAAATTCTCTAGTTCTTTATATTGAAACTTTTTATTTAAGCCTTCAATATCCAATCCCATTTTTCTCCTATTGAGAAATAAAGAGATGATTTCTTTTACAGATTTATTTTGTGATGGTCAATTGATGACTTTTGAAGAGTTAATTAACAAATATTCTCTTGCTCATGTACACTTTTTGCAATATCTTCAGGTTGGACATTTTTTACAACAATATTTATCTAAGTTTCCATATTTGCAAGAATCTGATTTGTTTGATGCCATTTTGAAATTGAATCCTTCAGTGAGGGTTTCCATTGGTAGAATTTATAATTTATTTTTTCTACAAAAAGAGAACCTCTCACTAAAGATTAAACAAGATTGGGACTGAGAACTTAATATGACCTTTGTTAATGAAGATTGGTTGTGAGTTTTGAAAAAGGTAAATTCTTCTTCTATATGTGCCAATCACTGTTTAATTCAGTTTAAAATTGTTCACCATTATTATTTAACAAAGAAAAGACTATCTAAAATATTTCCTAGTATAGACAACTACTGCGATAGGTGTAAAACTGAAGCAGCTGCTTTGTCACATATGTTCTGGTCATGTTCTTCATTAAAATCGTTTTGGAACTTTTTATTTTCTGCAATTTCTAAAGCTCTGAAAATTAATTTACAACCTAATAGATTGACTGTTCTATTTGGAATAGTTCCGCATCATATTCAGGGTATTTCATCTTCAGATCAACATGTAATTGCATTTGTTACATTATTGGCGAGAAGGCCTATTTTAGTAAAAGGGAAAGATACCTCTGTCCCTACATTAATTGAATGGTTTTCTCAAGTAATGTTATGTCTCAGTTTGGAAAAAATTAGTAGTAGAACTTTTGATCCCCGATTCGATTTTGACAGAAGATGGGGCTCGTTTGCCAAATGTTATCATTTAATTTGAATTATTTTATATGGTTTCCTTCCAATCTTATTCTATATAAACATGAATTGGCAGTTGATGATTCTTTTTCTTTATATATATAGATGATGGGAAGACGTATTGCTCTGGAGGTTGATTCCTAATGGGTTCTTTCCCCTTTTTTTGTAATCAGTGTTTTTTTTTTCTTAATTAGTTGGAGTTCTCTTTTTTTTCCTTCTTTTCCTTATATATATTTTTTTCATATATTATGATCAGCTTTTTTTCTCTTCAGCTTTATTGATTGTATACTTATTAGTTTGTTGAAGTTTTGTATCATTTTATAGCTGTAGAAGATTATGTACCAATAAAAAGATTCTAAAAACGGAAAGCACAAAAACCAGAACCAACAGGCTCTGAGACAGCTTCTTCCACCAGGCTGTCAGACTGATTAACTCATGCTGATTTGAGTGTATTTCTATGTTACATTGACTGATTATTATAAATTACAATGATTACACATTGCACATTTAGATGGAAATGTAACATAAAGATTTTTACTCCTCATGTATGTGAAGGATGTAAGAAATTAAGATAATTCAATTCAATTCTTGCATGTGAAAGCTGGTAGGTTAGATGGTGAGAACAAGGGAAAAGTTTTTTTGCCTTAATTCGGAAGAGAGCAGTGACAGCAGAAGTGTAGAACTACTATCTTCTTTTCAGTTTGTGGTTGAGTCTGGTTTGTGTCAAATGAACATGCAAGATACTGTAAAAGGACTTGATGGGAAAGAGTTCGTCAAAGGTAAAAGTTCAAAGTACATTTATTATCAAAGTATGTATACAGTATGCAACCTTCAGATTCTTCTTGCAGGCAGCCACAGCACAAAGAAATAGCATACAACCCATTTAAAGAAAAGCCCTACAGACAAAGAACATCAATTGTGCAAAGAAAACAACAAATCACGCAAGCAACAAAAAATGAACAACTAAAACACAGAACCCCTAAAAGTGAGTTTGCAGCCTCGAGTTGCTGATGCGAGTGAAGCTGGTCCAAGAGCCGCTGGCCAAGGCCAAAGCTGCTCAGTCAGTCACTTCAGTAGGCCAGAGCCTCAGATCCAGTTCCACACCAGAATGCCTCGATCAAATCATGCAACTATTAAACCATGTTCAGCACTGAGGACATTAAATATCTAACTACAGCAAAAGTGAGTCGCTATCCATGAGCTGCCGAGGCAATCAAACCTTGTAGCATGGGACCCAAGACTTCTGCACCTCCTGCCAGCAGCAGCGAGAGGTCAAGTGGTCAAATGCAGGCAGATGGCACTGACCACCTGTCATTTTCCATTCTCACCCTAATCGGTTTTAATCCTGATCGACATTTCATTCAGCACTGATTAATGGGACTGACCACAGGTCCACGTTCCACCATTAGGAGTCAACGCAGCCAGCCCTAGAGACGGTCGTAGTTGTACTTCATACCAAATTCCCCAGGATATCACAGAAGAACCAGATTGTTCAGATAGCCAAAAAATACATTCTGTAAAGGGAAATTTCAGGCTGCAATTGATCACTTTTCAAAAGAAGTATATCTAGAACAAGAAGAGCATTCAGTAGATTTGTAAAATTTCTACACGATGTTGCCATTGGTCATTAGTGCCAACTTACCAGAATTTTTTTTCAGGAAAGCTTCCTTAATCGTACATAGAAGTCCCATCTTGAGAGAGTGCAATACTAGTTCTCATTTTATGGAATGAGAGAGAGCTGGTGTAGGGGAACACTTTGCATGTCATGATAAAAATGCCATTAGCTTCAGTGGAATTATGGAAAAGGTTAGGTCTGGTCCATGGGTTGAGATTGTAAATTGGACAAAGGCCAATTTTGATGGTACCAGAAAGGATTGGGCAAGTATGGATTGGGATGGGTTGTTTTCTGGCGAAGGTGTACATGGTAAGTGTACCTGCAAGGATAAAAGGCAATGCCAACAGTTTTAGGGAACTTTGGTTTTCAAGCAGTATTGAGGCCCTGGTTAAGAAAAAGAGGGAGGTGCATAGCAAGTATAGGCAAGGAGGAACAAATGAGGTTCTTGAGTAGTATAAGAAATGCAAGTGAGCACTTATAAGGAAATCAGGAGGGCTAAATGAAGACATGAGATTCCTCTAGCAGATATGGTGAAGGTGAATCTGAAGGGCTTCTACAGATATATAAGAGATAAAAGATAGCAAGGGACAAAACTGGTCCTCTGGAAGATCAAAGTGGTAATCTATGTGTTCAGCCAAAAGAGATGGGGGAGATCTTAAATGGATTTCTTTGCATCTGTATTTATTCAGAAGATGGACACAGAATCTATAGATGTGAGGCAATGCAGCAGTGAGGTCATGGACCCTATACAGATTACAGAGGAGAGGGTGTTTGCTGTCTTGAGGCAAGTTAGCGTGGATAAATCCCCGGGGCCTGACAAAGTGTTCCCTCTGATCCTGAAGGAGGCTAGAGCAGAGATATTTAAACATTCTTTGCCATGGGTGAGGTGCTGGAGGATTGGAGAATAGTTGCTGTCATTCTGTTCTTTAAGAACGACTCTAAGAATAAGAGGGCAGGAAATTATAGGAGCTAGATAGACCCTGACATCAGTAGTGGGGAAGTTATTGGAGGGTATTCTAAGGGACTGAATATATAAGTATTTAGATAGTTAGGGACAGATTAGGGATAGTCAAAATGCTTTGTGCATGGTAGTCGTGTCTAACCAATCTTAAAGAGTTTTTCAAGCAAGTTACCAGAAAAGCTGATGAAAACGAGGCAGTGGATATTGTCTACATGGACTTTAGCAAAACCTTTGACAAGATCCCGCATGGGTGGTTGGTCAGGAAGTTTCAGTCGCTTGGCATTCAAGATGAGGTAGTAAATTGGATAAGATATCAACTTAGCAGAAGAAACCAGAGTGTGGTTGTAGACTGGAGGCCTGTGACTTGTGGTGTACCATAGAGATTGGTGCTGGGTCTATTGTTATCTATATCAATGATCTAGATAATAATGTTGTAAATTAAATCAGCAAATTTGCAGTTGTTGCCAAGATAGAGGGTGTAGTGGACAATTAGGAAGACTATCAAAGCTTGCAGTGGGATCCAGAGCAGCTGGGAAAATGGACTGAAAAATGGCTGATGGAATTTAATGCAGCCAAGTGTTATGAATGTGCCACAACTCTGAGGGGCCGAAGGGTACAAAGTGGCCCTCTCCTTTTTGAGAATCGCAAGATCGCTATTAATTCAGGTCTGGGACCCAGGAAATGAGAGGGAATCCACAAGGTTTGGAATGTGTCCTGGCCTCAGCGAAAACAAAACCCCTGATAACGGCTATTGTCTCTTGGAGACGGAATTGGGTATTGAGTACTGTACTATTCATTGAAGCCCCTCAGGGGACGACCAGAGTGGGCTGGTTGAGGGATTGCATCAACCCAACCTGATTGACATCTGAGACCCCATGAGTAAGGATAAAAGAGGGTCCGGGGAACAACCCCTTTAGACGCACCAGGAGAAACGCTGGAAAGCCAGTGACAGCGTTTTATAGCTAACACCGGTGAGGGCCCGAGTGCATCCTCCCTTGCCAGGGTAGCGGGCTCATCACGGAAGAACAGCTTAGCTAAAGGAATGGCCACACCAACGGGACTTCTGACGGATCAAAATCATAAAAAAGGAAAGCCGGCAAGTTTCTAAAAATCTCTCTCTCTCCAACAAAAGGCTGCAGCCTGAATGAACTGAGTGACTTTTATATTTCCATCGGACAATACATTATCCCCTAGACAACGATAGAGCTTATTTTTTATTGATTATTATTATACCCGCACTTTTAGATTTAGTATTGACGACGTATATAATCTATATGGTTGCATTGATATTATTTTTGTGTATTTTTACTAATAAATACTGTTAAACTAGTACCATCAGACTTCAACAGACCTCTCTATCTTTGCTGGTAAGTGACCCAGTTACAGGGTTCGTAACACAAGTATGAGGTGCTTCACTCTGGGCGGACCAGCCAGGGTAGGTCTTACCTGGTGAGTGATTACTATAGTTACTATGATTGCACATTTAAATGGAGATGTAACGTAAAGATTTTTACTCCTCATGTATGTGAAGGATGTAGAACCATAGAACCATAGAACACTACGGCACAGTACAGGCCCTTCAGCCCTCCATGTTGTGCCGACCCATATAATTCTTAAAAAAAAGTACTAAACCCACTACCCCATAACCCTCCATTTTTCTTTCATCCATGTGCCTGTCCAAGAGGCTCTTAAATACCCCTAATGTTTTAGCCTCCACCACCATCCCTGGCAAGTCATTCCAGGCACTCACAACCCTCTGTGCAAAAAACTTACCCCTGATGTCTCCCCTGAACTTCACCCCCTTAATTTTGCCCTCTGGTGTTTGCTATTGGTGCCCTGGGAAACAAGTACTGACTGTCAACCCCATCTATGCCTCTCATAATCTTGTAGACCTCTATCAAGTCCCCTCTCATTCTTCTACGCTCCAAAGAGAAAAGTCGCAGCTCTGCTAACCTTGCTTCATATGATTTGTTCTCCAATCCAGGCAACATTCTGGTAAATAACCTCTGCACCCTCTCCATAGCTTCCACATTCTTCTTATAATGAGGTGACCAGAATTGAACACAATACTCTAAGTGTGGTCTCACCAGAGATTTGCAGAGATGCAACATGACCTCTCTGTTAAAACATGAAGTTCAAGGAGCTGGGTTAGGTACAGTAGACAGTGTTTTAAGCAAAGAGAGGAGGAATGGGCTAAGAATTCTATACGTGAATGCGTATAGTGTCAGAAATAAGACAGATGAGCTTGAAGCTCTGTGGTGAACTATGTGCCTGTCTGGACACGCCCCCTGCTGACTGCTCCTGTGGCTCCTCCCACAGGCCCCTGTATAAAGGCGATCTGAGGCCTGACGCTCGGCCTCAGTCTCCAGGACATAGTATGATGGACACTCACTCCTGGTTCCTTCTTCCAGTCAATAAAAGCCGATATCTTGCCTTACATCTCAGTGTGAGTTATTGATGGTGCATCAATTTTATTGACTGGAAGTTTTAAAACATGGAAACCGTTTTGCGTCCAGAAAGGTTGGATTTGGACCCTCAAGACCCTGACGCAGCTCTCGCTTTTGAACACTGGCTTGCATGCTTCCAATCGTACTTGGAGGAGGTTCGTGCAACTGAACCCGCCGTTATACACAGAATCCTACTCTCGAGGGTCACCCCCAAAGTTTACTCCATTATCCGGGACCTGCCGACCTACGATGGGGCACTGGACGCCCTCAAAAGACAGTACCTGCGGCCGGTGAACACCGTCTACGCAAGACATCGTTTAGCTACCCGGCAACAGCGGCCTGGCGAATCGTGCGCTGAGTTTCTCCGAGCACTTCAGACACTCATCCGACCTTGTGACTGCAAGACGCTCACGGCAGAACAGCATGCGGAGCTGCTAGTGTGAGACGCCTTTGTGACGGGACTGAGGTCAGTGTACATGCACCAGCGACTGCTGGAAAATGCCGACCTTACCTTACGCTCGGCGATGGAGACGGCCAACGCTCTAGAAGCTGCTTTGCACAATGCTGACGCTGTCCAGTCGTGCGATTCCCCGCCGGTTCCGTGGACACCTCAGACCCCACCACCGCCGGCTCCCGGGAGCGAATTCGCCAATGCCGCTGCCAGTCACAATTCCATGAGCTCCCCGACCCTGACCACGGCTGTGGCCCGTCAGAACGTGCTTTGTTATTTCTGCGGCCATAAAAAACACTCTCGACAATGCTGTCCAGCGCGAGAAGCGACCTGCTCCAGCTGCGGAAAGCGGGGCCACTTCGCCAAGGTCTGTAAGTCTCAACCTCGAGCGGAGTGCAGCGCTGCGGGTGAAACGTGGGGGTCGCCATCTTGCATGCCCGGATGTGGGCGGCCATCTTTGTCGATGTCAGCACGCCCCGCCCCCGACCCTCCGATGCTTACCGGGTACCCCGGATGTGAGCGGCCATCTTTGTCGACGTCAGCATGCCCCGCCCCCGGCCCTCCGATGCTTACCGGGTACCCCGACGGCGATTCAACTCTGGCCACTGTAACTCTCGACCAAAGCGCCCCACACTAGCTTGCAAGGTCCATGATGGACATCCGGGTGGAGGGGCACAGGACTAGATGCCTGTTTGACACGGGCAGCACTGGGAGTTTTATTCACCCGGACACAGTGCAACGCTGCGGACTTGCAACGCGGCCGGTAAGTCAGAGGTTCCATTTGGCTTCTGGGTCGCAGTCCACAGACATCCGGGCGGGTTGTGTAGCGACTTTGGTGGTGCAAGGCACAGAATTTCGGAACTTTGAGCTACTGGTCATGCCTAATCTGTGCGCACCTGTGCTATTGGGGCTGGACTTCCAGAGCCATCTCGAAAGTGTGACTATGGTATACGACGGGCCCCTCCCACCACTCACTGTCAGGAATCCTCAGTTTTGTGGGACTTCTTCACATACCCCGCTACTGACCACACACACACACGGGCACACACATCCCATCCAGAACCAGGCCGACAGCTGCGCTACCGACACCACTTGCAGCCTCTCCACTCTCAAGGTCCCTCCCCCACCGCTGTTCGCCAACCTGACCCCTGACTGTAAGCCTGTGGCAACTAAAAGCAGGAGGTTCAGCGCGGGGGACAGGGCCTTCATTCAGTCGGAGGTGCAGCGGCTGCTCAGGGAGGGGATCATTGAGCCAAGCACAAGCCCTTGGAGGGCCCAGGTGGTTGTTGTTCGGACTGGGCAGAAAAATAGGATGGTGGTGGACTATAGTCAAACCATCAATAGGTTTAGGCAGCTTGACGCGTACCCCCTACCCCGCATCACGGATATGGTCAACCAGATTGCTCAGTACAAGGTGTACTCGACAATAGATCTGAAATCCGCTTATCACCAGCTCCCCATCTGCCCAGAGGACCGCCCCTACACCACCTTCGAGGTGGGCGGCAGGCTCTATCACCTCCTGTGCATCCCCTTCGGTGTCACAAATGGTGTCTCTGTCTTCCAGAGGGAAATGGACCAGATGGTGGACCAGTACCAACTGCAGGCCACATTTCCCTATCTGGATAACATCACCATCTGTGGTCACGACAGGCCAGATCACGACGCCAACCTCCAACGATTTCTCCAAGTTGCCGCAGCTCTGAACCTTACTTATAACAGGGACAAGTGTGTGTTTGGAACCACCCGCCTTGCTATACTTGGGTATGTCGTGGAAAACTGGGTTATTGGCCCTGATCCCGAACGTATGCGCCCCCTGTTAGAACTCCCTCTTCCCACCACTCTCAAGGCCCTCAGAAGGTGCCTGGGTTTTTTTTCCTATTACGCCCAATGGGTCCCCCATTACGCAGACAAGGCACGCCCCCGGTCAAGTCTACCTCGTTTCCTCTCTCTGCTGAGGCCCGCACGGCCTTCAGCTGCATTAAAGAGGACATTGCCAAAGCTACGATGCATGCTGTGGATGAGACCGCTCCCTTCCAAGTGGAGTGTGATGCCTCCAATTTTGCTCTGGCTGCTACCCTCAATCAGGAAGGCAGACCAGTAGCATTCTTTTCTCGCACCCTCCAAGGCTCCGAAATTCGGCATTCCGCGGTGGAGAAAGAAGCCCAGGCCATAGTGGAGGCTGTTAGGCACTGGAGGCACTATCTTGCTGGCAAAAGGTTCACCTTGCTGACCGACCAGCGCTCAGTTGCGTTCCTGTTCAGCAACCAACAGCGGGGCAAAATCAAAAATGATAAGATTTTGCGGTGGAGAATAGAACTCTCCACCTACACCTATGATATCCTGTACCGGCCTGGCAGACTCAATGAGCCCCCTGATGCCCTATCCCGGGGAACATGTGCTAGCACACAGCTCGACCAGCTGTACACCCTTCATGCACAACTTTGCCATCCGGGGGTCACCCGATTTTACCATTTTGTGAAAGCTCGGAACCTGTTGTACTCCCTGGAGGACATCAGGACGATGACCTGGGACTGCCAAATTTGCGCTGAGTGCAAACCGCACTTCTACCGTCCTGACATGGCACAACTTGTCAAGGCGCCCTTTTGAACGACTGAGTGTTGACTTTAAGGGCCCCCTTCCCTCCACTGACCGCAATGTCTATTTTCTCAGTGTTATCGACGAGTACTCACGGTTCCCCTTTGCCATCCCCTGCCCCGACACCACTGCCACGTCCGTCATAAAAGCCCTGCGCCAGCTCTTCACTCTGTTCGGGTATCCCTGCTATATCCACAGCGATAGAGGGTCCTCCTTTATGAGTGAGGAGCTGCGCCAGTACTTGCTAGCTAGGGGCATTGCTACCAGTCGGACCACGAGTTATAATCCCCGGGGTAATGGCCAGGTGGAGCGGGAGAATGCCACAGTGTGGAAGGCCACACTCTTAGCCCTTAAATCAAAAGGGTTGCCGGTCTCTCGATGGCAGGAGGTCCTCCCTGAGGCACTGCACTCTATCCACTCTCTGTTATGTACGTCCACCAATGCCACCCCTCACGAACGCCTATTCTCTTTTCCCAGGAAGTCTGTCACTGGGACCACTCGACCAGTTTGGCTGACGTCCCCGGGGCCGGTGCTGCTCCGGAAACATGTGAGGAGCAATAAATACTCCCCGCTGGTAGAGAGGGTTCACCTTCTACATGCGAACCCCCAGTATGCTTACGTGGTCTTACCTGATGGGCGGGAGGACACGGTCCCCATCCGCGATCTGGCACCCGCAGGTGCAGCAGACCACTACCCTGAAGGCTCTCCGGTAACTATGAACCCTGCACCAGAGGTGACACCGTACTCACCAGGCCCTACACAGACTCCTCACGACACTTGTATACCGGGCGTTTCATATGCATTTATACCAGGCGCCTCGCACATGCGTGAGGGATCACCGGCGCCTAGTGGGCAGGAACAAGCGCAACCTCCGTCCCCTGTGCAATCACCAATGTCGCCGGCATCCATGCGATCACAGCCGGTGCTACGTAGATCACAGCGACAGATTCGACCACCTGATAGACTTGACTTGTAAGAAACTTCGCCACATGGGGACTCTTTCAAACAAAGGGGGGGTGAATGTGGTGAACTATGTGCCTGTCTGGACACGCCCCCTGCTGACTGCTCCTGTGGCTCCTCCCACAGGCCCCTGTATAAAGGCGATCTGAGGCCTGATGCTCGGCCTCAGTCTCCAGGACATAGTATGATGGACACTCACTCCTGGTTCCTTCTTCCAGTCAATAAAAGCCGATATCTCGCCTTACGTCTCAGTGTGAGTTATTGATGGTGCATCAAGCTCAAATGAAAATGGGGAACTACGATATTGTTGGGATAACGGAGACATGGCTGCAAGGGGATCAGGCCTGGGAATTGAGTGTACCAGGGTATACGTGCTATCGTAGAGACAGAAATATGGGAAGAGGGGGTGGGGTGGCCCTGTTGGTGAGGAATGAGATTCAGTCCTTAGCAAGAGGTGACTTAGGAACAGGGGAAGTAGAGTCTGTGTGGATTGAACTGAGGAACAGTAAGGGTAAAAAGACCCTAATTGGTGTTGTGTACAGGCCCCCAAACAGTAGCGTGGATATTGGGTAAAAGTTGATTAGGGAGTTAACATTGGCTTGTGCTAAAGGTAATGCAGTCGTTATGGGAGATTTCAACATGCAGGTGAACTGGGAGAATCAGGTAGGCGCTGGACCCCAGGATAGGGAGTTTGTGGAGTGTCTGTATTTTTGGAACAGCTTGTGCTTGAGCCAACCAGGAACGAGGCTATTTTGGACTTGGTGATGTGTAATGAACAGGAATTGATAAGTGATCTTGAAGTGAAGGAACCATTAGGAAGTAGTGATCATAACATGATAAGTTTTTATCTACAATTTGAGAGGGATAAGGGCAGATCAGAGGTGTCAGTGTTGCAATTAAATAAAGGAGACTACGGAGCCATGAGGGAAGAGCTGGCCAAAGTTAAATGGGCGGATGCCCTAGCACGGGGGTCGGCAACCTGCGGCTCCCGAGCCATTTGTGGCTCTTTCACCTCTGTGCTGCGGCTCCCTGTGGCTTTGGGAAATAATTGGTCAGTATTTAATTAAAATGTATTTTATGTTAGTTTGTTAGCTTTTGAAATGTAATTCTAAATTTGAAGATTATGGTGATCTTGTACAATCTAAGTGTGGCTGGCACATCCGAAACGGCTCACAATTAGCCAGCATTCCGGCTAAGGGAGATAGCCTACGGGGGTTTGTGAGTACGCGTCTTTTGCAGCATCTGCGTCCATGGGGGCTGGGTTGAGGGAGGCTTAAAAGCAAGGCTGTTTAGTTCGAATAAAGCTATCTTTAACTGCAGTTTACTGACACCGCTACAACGTGTTTTTATCGCTGGCTGTCCAGACGGAAGGTGCTGAAACGCTTTGTCGCGTGTCTGGAAGAAGTGAAAACTTTCCTGGGCAGCAAAGGGCTCACCTTTCCTGAGCTGGAACAGCCAGAGTGGCTGGAAAAGCTACACTTCATGGTAGACATGACAGCGCACCTGAACACGCTGAACACAGCTCTTCAGGGGAAAGGACGCACAGCCCTGCACATGTTGGAGGATGTTTTGGCATTCGAGCGCAAGTTGACGTTGCTTGCCAGAGATTTACAGAAAGGCACTTTGTCTCACTTCCCCAATTTGAGAGAGTTCAAACAAGGTCACGACATGATAATTTCGGAGTATTTACATTCTGCAATCATCGCAATGCAAACATCGTTTGGGAAACGCTTCTGTGAGTTCAGAGAGGAAAAAAACACATTATCCTTCCCGGTCACTCCCTTAAGCATCGATCCTTCCCTACTGAATACGACTGCATTGGCAGGTGTGAGTCAACCTGATCTTGAGATGGAACTGGCCGACATAGCCGACAAAGACATATGGGTGTCCAAGTTTAGACGCTTGACAGCAGACCTTGAAGATGTTGCCCGTCAGAAGGCCGTTCTTGCTCAGAAACACAAATGGAGTGATATTGAAAACCTTCCAAAACCGGACAAACTTGTGTTCGAAACATGGAATGCTATGCCCGACATTTATGTAAACATTAAAAAGTATGTGCTTTGAGTCCTGTCGATCTTTGGATCCACATATGTAAGTGAGCAGGTGTTCTCCAACATGAACTTTATTAAAAACAAACATTGCGCACGCCTCACAGATGACAGCTTGCGATCCTGTGTAAAGATGAAGGTGACGTCATACAGCCCTGATGTGCAGACGCTGTGCGCTGAGGTCCAGGAGCAGAAATCCCATTAACCAAGTATGATAAATATTTTAATTGCCTATTATTTTATGTATATTCATATTTTTTCATTGTTCAGTGAAATAGTCCTTTTATTTTTCAGGCTGACAGCTGGCTGATGTTATTTTTGGTTTGCTGCTGGCGGAAAATTTAAGTTCGGCGTTTTTCATAAATACAAGAAGGACTCAAATAGACATTGAGTATTTTACTTAAAAGTAACTTTCAACCCAACGTCTTTTTTTCGGAGTTCAAAATGTTTTTGTTGCATGCAGAAATGTAATTTCGTTTTCTCTGCAGGAGTTCATCAATTTCATAAATGCAACACATTATAGTTTGTTTATACATAGCATAAAGGCAAAAAAAAACGTTGTATGCAGTGTTATTTCATTTTAAATGTCAAACGGGTTTTGCGGCTCCCAGTGTTTTCTTTTCTGTGGGAAACGGGTCCAAGTGGCTCTTTCAGTGGTAAAGGTTGCTGACCCCTGCGCCTAGCAGGAAAGACAGTGGATCAGCAGTGGCAGATATTCTTGGGGATAATACAAAAGATGCAAAAGCAGTTCATTCCAATGAGAAGGAAGGATTCAAAGAGGGGGAAGGGGCCACAGTGGTTGACAAAGGAAGTCAGAGATTGTATAGCATTAAAGGAAAAGAAGTATGACAGGGCTAAGATGAGTGGGAATACAGATGTTTGGGAAAGTTTTAAGGAACAGCAGATCTTAACTAAAAAAGCAATACGGAGAGAAAAAAATCAGGTATGAGCTCAGTCTAGCCAGGAATATAAAAGGGGATAGCAAAAGCTTTTTTAGCTATGTGAAGAGAAAGAAGATAGTTAAGAACAATGTTGGCCCCTTGAAGAATGAATTGGGAGTAATTGTAATGGGAAACAGGGAAATGGCAACAGAATTTAATGCATACTTTAGATCTGTCTTCACCAGGGAGGACACAAGCAATCTCCCAGATGTATGGATGGGCCAGGGTCATAAGATATCAGAGGAATTGAGACAGATTGACATTAGGAAAGAAACTGTGATGTGTAGACTGGTAGGACTGAAGGCTAATAAATCCCTGGGTCCAGATGGTCTGCATCCGAGGGTTCTAAAAGAGGTGGCTCAGGAAATTGCGGATGCATTGGTAATCATTTTCCAATGTTCCTTAGATTCAGGATCAGTTCCTGAAGATTGGAGAGTGGCTAATGTTATCCCACTTTTCAAGAAGGGAGGGAAGGAGAAAACAGAGCCTAACATCAGTTGTGGGGAAGATGCTTGAGTCCATTACTAAGAACGAAATAGTGGCACATCTTGATGGCAGTAATAGAATTAGGCCGAGCCAGCATGGATTTACCAAAGGCAAATCATGCTTGACTAATCTGTTGGAGTTTTTTGAGGGTGTAACAGGGATGTTAGACAAGGGTAAGCCAGTGGATGTTGTGTACCTAGATTTTCAGAAGGCATTCGATAAGGTGCCACATAGGAGATTGGTGAGTAAAATCAGAGCTTATGGCATTGGGGGCAGGGTTTCAACATGGATAGAAAACTGGTTGGCAGATAGAAAGCAAAGGGTAGCAGTGAATGGGTGTTTCTCAGAATGGCTGGAGGTGACTAGTGGGGTACCACAGGGCTCTGTATTGGGACCACAGCTCTTTACGATTTATGTCAATGATTTAGATGAGGGCATTGAAAACTATATCAGCAAGTTTGCTGACGATACTAAACTGGGTGGCAGTGTGACATGCGAAGAGGACTTTAGGAGAATACAGGGAGACTTGGATAGGCTGGGTGAGTGGGCAGATACTTGGCAGATGTCTTTCAATGTGAATAAATGTGAAGTTATCCACTTTGGAATCAGGAACAAGAGGGCAGAGTATTGACTGAACGGTGTAGAGTTAGGTAAGGGAGAAATACAAAGAGACCTAGGAGTCCTAGTTCATCAGTCAATGGAGGTGAATGAGCAAGTGCAACAGGCAGTGAAGAGGGCAAATGGAATGTTGACCTTTATTACAAGGGGAATTGAGTACAAGAGCAAGGATGTCCTTTTGCATTTGTACAGGGCCCTGGTGAGACCACACCTGGAATATTGTGTACAGTTTTGGTCTCCAGGTTTGAGGAAGGACATTCTGGCAATTGAGGAAGTTGATTCCTGGGATGGCAGGGCTGTCTTACGCAGAGAGATTGGAGAGATTGGGCTTGTACACACTGGAATTGAGGAGATTGAGAGGGGATCTGATTGAAACGTTTAAGATAATTAAAGGATTTGATAGGATTGAGGCAGGAAATATGTTCCAGATGCTGGGAGAGTCTAGTACCAGAGGGCATGGTTTGAGAATAAGGGGTAGGTCATTTAGGACAGAGTTAAGGAAAAACTTCTTCTCCCAGAGAGTTGTGGGGGTCTGGAATGCACTGCCTCAGAAGGTAGTGGAGGCCAATTCTCTGGATGCTTTCAAGAAGGAGCTAGATAGATATCTGATGGATAGGGGAATCAAGGGATATGAGGATAAGGCAGGGACTGGGAATTGATAGTGAATGATCAGCCATGATCTCAGAATGGCGGTGCAGACTTGAGGGGCTGAATGGTCTACTTCTGCACCTATTGTCTATTGTCTCTACTCCTGAACTCAATCCCCTTTTATAATGAAGCCTAGCAACCCATAGGCCTTCTTAACTATCCTATCAACCTGTGCAGCGACCTTGAGGGATGTATGGATTTGAACCCCAAGGTCCCTTTGTTCATCCACACTCTTAAGTAACTGACCATTAATCCTGTACTCAGTCTTCTGGTTTGTCCTTCCAAAATGCATCACCTCACACTTGTCCGGATTGAACTCCATCTGCCATTTTTCTGCACAACTCTGCAGCCTGTCTATATCCTCTTGTAACCTCCGACCACCTACAGCTCCATCCACAACTCCTCCAATCTTAGCGTCATCCGCAAACTTACTCACCCATCCTTCCGCCTCTACATCCAGGTCATCTATAAAAATCACAAATAGCAGGGGTTCCAGGACATATCCTTACGGCAAAGGAAATGTAAGAAATAAAGTCAGTTCAATTCAGTTCAATTAAGAATCTGTGGAGGGGGAGGGGAACATTAATATTTTTAGAATGTATATAGCCTGTCAGAAATATTAAAGAATTTAAGGTGAAATATTAATAAAATAAAAGCATCAGTAAGGCATTGTATAATTCAGGACTGTGTGAAGTATGCTTATTTACCTGGAGACCTTTATAAGGGGAAGCTTTATGAGAGGAGGTTAATTATCACAGAGCTCTTCACCCAGCAGGATGTTTACCTTTGCTGGTTTTCCATTTTCATAGACAACTGAAGTCTGCTATTTTACAGAAAGGGATAAAAGGCCATACTTGATTTTACATTTCAAGTTTATAGAATATTCTAAAGGAAGGGAATTTTATTACTTGTGTGCTAGTTTATGGACTTGAAAGCAATAATCAAATGGAAAACGATTGCAGGTGAGCTTATTCTTTAGGTAAAAATGGAAGGACTTAGTAGCAAACGTGGGAAATAATTTACTGATACAAACTCAAAGTGTCCATTGAATGTTTTTGAGGTTACATGATGGAAACTGTACAGAAGACATAACTACCCTGGAGAAGTAAAAGGTAAATGAGCATTACATGGTTCAATAGAGAGAAGAAAGCAAATGTGATATTGATCCATACATTCAGAAGCAGCTTCTTTCCTCCATCATCAGATTTCTGAATGGTCCATGAGCACTTCCTTGTGATTCTTTTGTTTGCACCATTTATTTGTTGTGTAATTGATAGTAATTACATGTCTTCAGTCTACTGCTGTCACAAAGCAACAAATTTCATGTCATGTACAATGATTCGGATTCTGAATCTTTGAAGTGAATTTGGCTAACAGTTCTTGGAAGAATATGGGGCATTACAGCACAGGTTTCTAATGCCAGTTTGAAACTGGTTTTGCTCTGCTTAATATACACTATACAGTAGGAAGAGCTCCCCTTTCATCATCGCTATCTCCAGCATTTTTTTAAAGCTGACACAAACCTGACAACTTTGTACAGGGGAACTCAGCAAATTGGGCAGCAAAATGAACATTTTACTTTTTGGTTCGACATTCTTCATCAGGACCTTCACCAAATAGATAGGTGGGATTGTTGGACGATGAGGGACATGTGTGTTCTATAGTTTGGGGGGAGGGAACTTACATGTTGGGTGGTGTCACCAGCAGATCCTGGCACCTGATGCATTCAGTGAGCTGACTTGGTCATCAGATTCCTTGAGGCATCACATCCAGGTTGTGTGGGTTAAACTATAGGCAAAGACGTCTGTGACTTTCTGTGTTGACTGATTGTTATGTGTCTATTAAAATCCTCCATGTCTGTTGATCAATGGCAAATTTCTTCATTCTGCATCCTTCCCAAGGCCTCCAATGTAATTTCCCTGCTTTGATGCCTGCTCTGTTCCATGTTAAGCAACTTTTCATCTTTTGTTAGTTTAGATTCTCTCTCTGCATCCCCTGCTGAACATGCAGCCAATGAGCAACATAATTGACTCTGGCTGCATGCAGTAAGCATGCAGGTGAAGAAACACAAAGTTGGCATGGTACCAATTTCACAATCAATGTATAAGAGTTCATCACACAAGGAAGTCCCTGCATCCATTTTTTTAGGGTAATTCTCTTCAGTCCCTTGTTGTCATGGTATTATCCAGTGGAATGCCAATATGCACAACAGGAGTAGGTTGGTGGCTTGACCTCAGCTTTGTTGAGTTTTCAACATCTTTGTTGGTCCTATAAGGTCAATGATAATCCACAATTGTGTAGTCCACAGTGAACAGAGAGAATGCTAGAGAGTAGGAAATGTTAGATCACAATCATACACCACCTCAGTGGTTTTAGAGCAGCTTCTGTATATTAATGTGAGAAAGTCACACTCTTCTGCCTTTTCCTAAAAAAAGGAGAAAATCTGATCAAAAGAAAACAAACATAGGACTGTAAGATAAGACTATAAATTCAGTCTAAAAATTGCATAAAAGTGAAAATTGTGAAAGAAAATGTGATGAAGGTAAGGAAATTGAAATTACTTAGTGTAGGGGTTCCTAACCTGGAGGTCCTTGGACCACTTAGTTAATGGGAATCCATAGCAAAAATAAAGTTGGGAACATCTGATTTAGTGGGTCCATTCATGGAAAGCAAAATAACAAACAATTGTTCGTGGATGATAGACAGGTAAAGGAGGAAACTGAAAACTTCACAATCAGTAAGAACAGATCTATGTAGATAACAAACTAAACAAATGTGTATAAAGTGATATATTACAAATTCTGCAAATGAAATGCTAAAACAGAAAATCTTCAATAAGTCAAACAACATCTGTTCAGAGAAAAAAACATATATTTTAGATCAATCACTTTTCATTAGACCTTTAGAAATGTTAAAGTTTAAAAAATATATAGAAAAAAGGGATGGGTGGAGGAAAGGAAACCCTGCCAAAAGGTTTCAGATTGAAATGTTGACTGTACTCTTTTCCACAGAAGCTGCCTGGCCTGCTGAATTCCTCCAGCATTGTGTGTGTGTTGTTTGGATTTCCAGCATCTGCAGATTTTCACTTATTTGTGATGGGTAGAGGGAGGGACGATTTAGGCGAGGGAAGATTTAAGATTAAAGAGAACAACAAGGTGATTTTGGCATGAGTAACAATGATTAGAATGGTGTCAGGGAAGGATAGAGGGTGAGAGTAGAAATACAAATGAGATCAAAGGGGACAAACTTTTTAAGCAATAAAGATACTTCATCTGAACATATATGCTGCATTCATTATAAGATGAGTGAATTGGTAGCCAAAGTGGAAATAAATGAAAATGATCTGATAACTCTAAATGAAACATAGTCGTAAGGTGATCAATAATGAGAACTAAATACCCTGGGGAGGTGAAATATTTTGGAATGATTGGCAGAAAAGAACTCTGGAATAAATAATGGGATCAATATAGTGGCAAGTAATGATCTTTGCATAGAAGATCATAAAAGCGGAAACACTTAGGCCAAAAATGTGAAATAACAAAGTAGGAAGTCATTGGTGGGATTTGACTGTCGGCCCCTAACAGCAAGACAGAGCATAAATCAAGAAATAAAGGTGGCCTTTAATAACATTGCTGCACTAATTGTAGCTAACTTTAACCTTTATATAGATTGAACAGAACAATTTGGGAAAAGTAATCCTGAGAATGAGTTCATAAAATGTCATTGTGATATTTTATTAAAATAGTTCAGATGCAAACAGATCTAAAATCTGGATCTTGTTATGTATGATGAGAACAGATTTATTAATAATATTATAAACCAGAGGTCTACAGACCCCTCGGTTAATGGTACTGGTAAATAGCACAAAAAGGATTAGGAAACCCAGTTGTAATCCATCCTCTTGAAACAATATTTTTTTTCCATTTTATGTTTGAAAGTGAGAAAGTAGGTCTGAAACTAACATCATAGTTGCAGATAAGAAAAGGACAATATGTCCATGGATAATGAAGGCAAATAAGAAAGATATTAAACTGAACAAAAATAGATAATAAGAATTTTTAAAGATTAGCTTTATTTGTCACATATAAGAAGAAATACTGAAATTTACAATGAAATGTGTTGTTTGTGCCAGCAGGCAGTGCAGTGTAAGGGTATGTTGGATGCAGTCCACATGTGTCACTATAACTCTAGCACCAACATTGCATGCCCACTATTTACCAATCCATATGTCTTTAGAACGTGGGAAAAAAAACAAAGGATCAGGAGGGAACCCTTACAGTCATGGGGAGAACATACAAACTCCTTACAAGCATTGGCAGGAATTGAACCCCGATCACTGGTGCTGAAAGCATTACATGTTCTGCTATACTACCGTGTCACTCTTTAAGATAAGTTCTTGTGAAGGTCTGAGGTAAACTAGAAGATTGGAACTGCATTAGAAATCGACCAATGAGGGAATAAAGGAAAAAAATGGATTACAAGATATGTAAGCACATAGAAAGTGTATTTATACAGCTATAAAAATATAGAAAAGGAGTAGGGAATTAATAAGGTAATGGTAAAAACTTTGAACAAACATTTTATGGAAGAGAACTCTAAAAATACTCAAGAATCAGAAAAATCCTTGAGCAAAAGTTAAGGAGGAGCTTAAAGCAATATCTACAGAAAAGCTACTATTAAAGATTTATGATTCATGATTGTTTACTGTCATTCTTCAATACACAAGTGTAAAGGAGAACAAAACAATTGTTACTCTGGATCTGATGCAGCATAGAAAAATACATTTGGTATAAAATACATAACAAATATAAGTATAAAAGCAATCCTGTCAAAGACAATGTACAATGTATAAATGTATAAAAGCTGTTGAGCATGTCTGCATATACATTCACTTGTATATATAGAATGATTTTATGTACATAAAGTTGTGCTGGGTCAGGAGTTTCTGAACATAAAGGTGGCTCTGATAAAAGTGACAAAGTGACTCTTAGCAAGAAGAGTTGTTCTGAGTAGCAGCAGAACATGTGAAAACACAGTAGGACAGTGGCAGTGTCAGGGTAGGTATGAAGTGTGAAGTGTAAATGTAAAGTTGCTGAGCATGAGGGTATGCAGGGTGCTGTGGGGCTGTAGAGAAGAGGGGCTGATGTGGATGTAGAGGTGGAAACAAATACTTGAAGTTGATGAAAATGTGGCTGTTGAGATACTGGATGCATTGGATGTGATCTTTCAAAATTCCCTAGATTATAAGAAGTCTCAGTGGTTTATAAAGCTGCAAATGCAAGGCATCCATCAAAGAATGAATGGAGACAGAAATACAGAATGTATTGGCCAGTTAGCCTGACATTTGTAATTGGAGAAATAATGGATTCCATTATTAAGGAAATTGTAGCTGGACCATAACAACATCATGATGCAACCAAACAAAATCAAAATCATTTTATAAACTGATAATCATGGATGACAAATTTATCAAAATTACTTGAGGATCTAATGAGATGGACAGGCAAAAGGAAATTAGCCAATGTAGTGAATTAGATTTCCTGAAAGTATTTGTATAAATGGTTTGTGATTATGTTATTGGAGGTACAGATGCTCCAAGACCACTTTAATAGGTACCGCCTGTACCCATTGAAGTGGCCACTGAGTTTACATTCATGGTCTTCTGCTGTGGCAGCCTATTCACTTCATAGTCCAATGTATTATGTGTTCAGAGATCCATTTCTGCAGCCTACCATTGTAACATATGGTTATTTGTCACTATTGTCTTCCTGTCAGCTTGAACCAGTCTAGTCATTTGCCTCTGACCTCTCTCATTAAGAAAGCATTTTCACCCACAGAGCTACCACTTACTGGAAGTTTTTTTTTGTTTTTCACACCATTCTCTGTAAACTCTAGAGACTATTGGGTGTAAAAATCCAAGGAGATCAGCAATTTCTGAGATACTCAAACCACCCTGTCTGGCACCAACAATAATTCCATGGTTAAAGTCACACAGATCACATTTCTTCCCCATTTTCATGTTTGGCGTGAACAACAATAGAACCTCTTGACCATGTCTGCATGCTTTTTGCATTGAGTTGTTGCCACATGATTGGCTGATCAGATACTTGCATTACCAAGCAGGAGCACAGGTGTACCTAATAAAGTGACCATTGAATGTATCATAACACACAAAATGCATCACAATTGCTTATCTGGACTACTCCAACAGCATACACTGGGACCCCACCAGAAGGAAAAGGACAGGAGGCATGTGGGAATGCAATTTTAGTTTTATATTCTCTACCAAGTTTCACAACAAACATACATACATCATTGTTCTACCATTGTCATTGTGTCTAAATCCTGGAATTCCCTACCAACAAGTTTGTGGAAGTACTGTCTCCTCAAAGTTCAAAGTTCATAGTATATTTATTTTCAAAGTACATTTATGTCAACATATACAGCCCTGAGATTCATGTCATGCTAGCATTCTCAATAAATCCATAATAAAATCAATGAGAGTTCGCACCAACTTGGGCATTCAACCGGTGTACAAAAAAAAAGGACTATGCAAACACAAAATAAATAAAATAAATAAATAAACCAATAAACATGAGAACATGACTTGAAAGTGGGGGGATAGGTTTTTGGAACAATTCAGTAATGGGGCAAGTGAAATTGAGTGAATTTATTCCCTTTGGTTCAAGAGCCTGCTATTTGAGGGGTGATAACTGTTTCTGAACCTGGTGGTGTGGTTCCTGAGGTTCCTGTGCCTTCTTCCTAATGCCAGTAGTGAGAAGACAGAATGGCTTAGGTGGTGGAGTACTTGTTGATGGATGGTGCTTTTTGCGACAGTGCTCCATGTAGATGTGCTCAATGCTGGGGAGGAGTTTATCCATCATGGGCTGGGCTGCATCCATTACTTTTTGTAGGATTTCCCTTTCAAGGGCATGAGTGTTTCCATACCAGACTGTGATACAACCAGTCAATATACTCTCCACAACACATCAATATAGGTTTGTCTAAGTTTTAGATGTCTTGCTGAATTTTTGCAAACTCCTAAGGAAGTCGAAGCATTGCTGTTAAGGGCAGATCCTCTGAAATAACGGAAGAATTTAAAGTTGCTAACCTTCTTCATCTCTGATTCTCCGATGAGGGCCGAATTATGGACCTCTGTTTTCTGTTGTGTATTTAATATTTCAATAATTTTTGAGTAATCTTATGTATATTTGATTATGAGTTCTTGTTTCTTTAAATAACTAGTTATGGATTTTATGTAAAAATACATTAAGCATGTGAGCCTCACTTAAAGTAAACTTGAACTTGACACATATCCCTGGATTGTCATGTATTCTTTGAATTAACAATGTTTTGAGGATTCAAAACATAACATCGGTGGCAAGGTATTTTAAAACAAAGCCGTCTACCAACATGTTAAGTTAAGTGCGAGGTTCAAAGCCTTCAAAAAAACTTAGTGCGGGATTCATAAACTGTGAGCACTGGGTGATACCAATCACTTTAAAAAAAAGCAGAAATGCCTGGATACATCGGAATGATTATCGGGTTTGGTTATACACAGGGTTATTAGTTCATGTATGCTGAGCTATTGGAACAGTATTTTGAAACAAATGAAATATCCAATGCAAATGAGTACCAATTTTGTTAAGTGCATTAGGATTAAAGGCATGCAGTTTGTTTCAAAGTTTGACAGTTCCAACCAAAATTGCAGATATGATCATTACTGATATTGAAAAAAAAATGCAGGAACACTTACAACCAAAACCATTGTTAATTGCAGAACTCTTTAGGTGTTATAAGTGGAATCCATTTCTGGATTGAAGAGATTATCTGTGCATTGTCACTGTGATAATGGCTTAATGATATGCTAAGAGATTGTTTAGTTAGTGGAAGTTTACATAAAAGCATTCAAAAACAGCTCCTAACTGAAGCACAACTTAGGCTACGTCCACACTACACCAGATAAATCCATAACCAAAGCTTTTTCTCTTTGTTTTTACCCTTATATTTTAAACAGCAGTAGAGATCACTCTTTCAATGGATACCACAGACAATAACACAATTGAGTTGCCATCAGGAGTGAAAGTGAGCATGAATAAAATTGCATCATCTAAACAGAAACATACACCAAATAATTGCACATTTAAGGATGAATCTTGTAGAAAATGCAACAGAGTAAGTCATATACACAGAGCATGTTGGGCAGGGAAGAGAAAATACAAAATGTTAAGTTGTAGGTTCAAAAAGAACTAATATGCATGCTGTTGATAAAAAAAATCTGATAATGATGAGAGTGACACAAGATTAAGTAGCCTTGAGATTAACAGTGTAAAAATGAATAATAGACAAGCAATATAGCTTATACCAGAAGTAAGTGGCAAATCGAATTGGAAACATGTTTGGCAAGATGAGTTTGAATAGCATTTCAAAGGTACCAAACTGAAGTCTGCAGATATCCAACTAATAACTTATACCGGAGGAAAGACAAATCCTGCGGGAGCAGCATTTGTGATAGTGAAATACAAAAACAAATAATCATCCACATTGAGCTTGGATGAGTAAAAAGAGGAGGACCAGCATTGTGGGGCATGATTGGCTTAGACAATTGTCACCTACCCGATGACTGGGTTAATGAACCAGCAGAAATGGAAAACACTCTGGAGTTTGGTATTGCTGTAAGCTAATAGTGTTTATTAGTAACTAAGCAATACAGTAATATAAGTGCAAATATATTGAACAGGTTAGCAATGATATATATATAGATCTGTGTGTGGAAATAGGAACAAAACTAGGCTTTTTCAAACCTAGGGGTAAATGGGTACAGTCTTACGATGGTGAAGAGAGTTCAGTTCAGTTCGAGGTAGTTATTTAAGTAATGTTGGAGAGAGAGTGGTGAGAGGTGAGCTGATGCCATCAATCTTCCTGTTGTCTTCCAAAATCCTATTGTAGTCACCAACTATGACCGTAGCACGTACAACCATTCTTCAGAGGTGGAATTATCACCCAGGCGAGGGTGGACACACAAATAATTCCCCAGCGGTCGCACCTTCTCACACTGCAAGCCACTGATCGATTCCCCGAATCGATCCTCCAAAACCCCACCTTCACGTGGGTGCAACAAAGCTTGTTCAGCGTCTGAACTGTGTGTCTCATGGTGTGTCACCCTGTGTAACAACGGACCTGGTTTTTATCCCCACATGTTGGACACCAGCTGTCCATCAACCTGCTCCGCCCTCCTCTTTCTGCAGGAACTTTTACAAGCAGGCAAGTGACCTCGGGTGAAGGTAAACACTTTGCAGAGAAACCATAACATCAATCTTTTAAGCAGTTTCTGTCTGTCTGTCTCTCTCTCTCATTGCACTGGACGCCTCCCTTTCTCTCTTAATAGCAGCACAGTTCATAGGGTCTACTCTGGACATCGTTACAAACTAGGGTTACCCGTGACACAATTGCAACTTGACTGGAGATCTATTCACCATTTGCTTGCCACATCCACTGCAAGGAAGCCAACTGAAAGCAAATTAGGAAAGGTACTGTCTCCATGCGGAGCACCACGAACCATCAACCAACAAAGGACAAACAGGTGTTGATGCTAACCTCTGTGCCTCTGGTTGGGAAGCATTTTGGAATAAGGAAGGACCATGCTGCTCAGTGGAAGCATGAAAGTGATGGAAGCAGGGATTCCAACTACAACAGGTTTTGTCAGCAACAAAACCTGAGAAAGCTTTGGATATGTTCATCAGGCATTTACATGCAAAATGCAGATTGGTTTTAAGCTGAAGATATTCCAAGGAGCTTCAGGAAAGTTGCAAGCTTTCAGCTTTTGTGAGCATAAAGAGCCAGAATCTACTCTGAATGCATTAAGTTTATTGCAAAAACTGCAAGTGGGAGACAAAATGCTGCTTGTAAAAGGAGATGCAAAGACAAAAGCTCAGCTGGATGAATGGTAGGCCAAAAAGAAAGGAGTCACTGGAGATATGAAAACAGAGAATTCATCAAATGATATGGATCGGATTGAAAATAGAGCAATGGAAAGATTAATAAGAGACCTACACAGTTGCACCAGCTTATAGGGTTTAGATGCTCTAACTGTCTGGAATATAGATAGCTAGTGCAGCCCCTTTAAAGATTCAGGACCATCCCGCTAATTAGCAATCTTGTTTTGGGTGCCAGGAATTGAGTTGTAAAGAGCACCTGAATGGAGCCTCAGTACTCAGTGCCCAACCACAGATCAGTTCAGTTCAGTTCTGTTTCAGTTCATTGTCATTTATAAACAACAAATGCAATGCAGTTAAAAAAATGAGACAACGTTTCTCCAGAATGATATCACAAAAGCACACGACAAAACAGACTACACCAGAAAATCCACATAACCTTTGGCAATCCCCAATCCAGAGTCCAGAGAGGCTGCTGAATATTAATATCACACTACCATCTTAGCGCATTTCCTGGAAAGGAGCTCCAAATCCACCAGACAAAACAAGACCAAAAACTAAAGCTACAAGACCTGCACAAAACCACATAGTTACAACAGTGCAAACAATAGCATAACTGATAAAAAAAAAACAGACCATGGGCACAGTAAAAATAGTCCAAAGATGTTAAAAGACTATAAGTTCGAAAGAAAGCACCACACAGTTTCCACAAGTCCTCAGGGTCCTGATAGACTCGTCATCCCATGCAGGCAGCAGAATGGAATACCCCCACTATGGACTTGCATGGTGCCATCCGACTCAGCATCACAGACGCAGCACACAGTGAAAGTGCCCCGACTACAGCGGACTCCAAGTCTGTCGAACCTCCAAGCCTCTGACCATCCCCTCCGGCACAACTTCTCTGAGCTCCATCTTCTGCCAAGCATATTCAGATGCCCCCACCAATGGCCACTGGCAACATGATCCTGAGGACTGGGGGCCTGTTCTTCTCAGCAGAGATTCGGACCTCACAGCAGCAGCAGCAATGAAGAGGGCCTTCCTGGGAGATTTCCCGATGTTCCTCCATGCTCCCACATCTGTTTTTCATCAGATTAGGATTGCGCACGGCACCCCGGTTAACAAATAACAGATATCAGCTCCAGAGTGGCCGCTGCAAGCTGCGTCGCACCGCCATCTTGGCTATTACTAGATATTCAGATATCGTCTAGCAGATTGATTCCCAACGGGGCAGTACCGCCCTCCCCAGGGGGTAGTTACATGTTCTAAAGGGGATGTTAGGGGAAATAGAATTGGGAGGGGGGTGTTCAAGATCCTTGGGGGTCTGAACATGTCTGAAACTCAGCAATCTCATCAGATCATACCAACAAAACAGATGCATAAATTAGCAACCAGGGTGCCCAGCAGTTCCCCTTGACTCACCGCACGGAACAAGACCATGCAGTTAAACAATTGGCAGGTCAAATACACCCTCTCAACTTTCTCTTCAGATCTACAGAAAATAGGTCACACAATGCAACAGTGCTGGCTGAAGCCAAATGGTGAAATAGAGCCAATCAGTTAACCTGCTGATGCTGAGAATTTCTCTTAAGGTTTTCAAAGCAACCTCAGCTTCATATGTCACAACAAGAACCATCTTTGGGAAGTATGAGGCCTAATGCGATTGAAAAGTCATGCTAAATGGAATAGTATAAAGGTGGCTTGCCAACACCAGCTCTATTTCAACTAATATTCAATTTGCAGTCTGAATCCTTCTTAACGTAATTTTCACTGTAGTGATCATCTTTAATTTCACCTCGCCATTCCTTTGTATGCCCATACCATCGTTCCATCTGTGTCAACTCATTGCCATCGTCAACATCTGATAGGCATTCCTAGTTTGTGAGAATTTTTAATTTTAATTTAGTCCTATTAATGATGGAAAAATAGGTACAGTGTGATCTCCATGAGTCAGAAGGTGCTGAAGCCTTGAATTCTAGTCCTGGTAAGAAACTGAAACTACAGAAAGTGCATCAATTCAATGTTGCATTCCTTGAGTATCATTTCATTCCATTCCTGTCAGATCAGTGAAGCCCCGTGTGTCTTATTTGTAATACCGTACTCTCTAAAGAAGTGATGAAACCATAAAGATTACAGGAACCCTTCCATAAAAGATGCCCTGAAAAGGCTACTTATGGTATTACTCAGTTTCAGAAGATGGAAGAAGCATTTGAAAAGCGTTGCACACTCGAGTCATTTGCCAAGAAAGCTAAAACTGACCTTGATAGTGCTCTCATTGCTTCTTATAAGCTTTCCAAAATGATAGCATTTTGGAAAATCTCATAAAATTGGTGAAACTTTAATAATGCCTGCTGTATCAGAAGAGCTCACCACTCTTCTCAAAATGGATACCAGTATTTTAAAATCAATTCCTCTGAGTAATAACTCTGTAGCTCATCATATTGATAAAATGAGTGAAGACATTGAGATCAATTATGCACAGAGATACAAAAAACAGAAATTTGGATACAATTGGATGAGTCAACTGGGTGAGAAAACGAGCCGTTGCTAATCACTTAAGTACAGTTTATCAAAAATTTGAAAAGTTTATGAAGAAATTCTCTTTAAAAAGTTAAAATTAACTATCAATGGAGAATCAATCTATGATGAGCTCAAATTGTATATTGAGGAATGAAGTGTTTTGATTAAGAACATGATTTCTTGTGCAACAGATGGAGCATCATATATGACAAGTTGCCATGCTGGTTTAGTGGCAATTATATAAAAAAAGAAATTTCAATTCTGTGTGTAATCCATTTTGTAATTCATCATCAACAACTCACAGCCAAAAATCTCAGCCAGTGACTCTACTAATATTTGCTGTCAACAAAGTTAAACTTCATCCTTTAAAAAGCAGAGTATTTCAGCAGATAAGCCAAGATAACAATGAAGAGTTTGAATGCTTGCTTCTTCACAGTGAAGTGCATTGGCTGCCAAAAGGTTGCTGCTTAAAACATCCCTTTGATCTTTTTGACACTGGTTGAATTTTTGCTCAAAGCCACCAAGAGCTTGGGAAGCAAGATTAAACTTTTATATGGAGATGTGGCATACCTAGCCGATCTGTATTACAAAATGAACAATCTAAGTATGAAACTGCAGTATGAAATTCAATTTAATCCAGGCAAAAATTGCAGTGTCCACTTTTATCAAAAAACTGGAAATATATAAGCAAAACATTGGGAGAAGAATGTTCTCACAGTTTCCCTGTGTGGAAAGTATGGCACTATCTTTCACAGATGGAGATTTGCAAGAGTACTGCTTACACCTGAAGTCACTGAAGGAGGATTTTCAGAATCAATTCAAGGATTTGAAGGATCTAAAAATTTTGGCCTATTTAATTAACCCATTTCTTTGCAAGGTGGAAGAACAGGGACAGAGCTTGAAAGAAGAAATTATCAAAAATTCAGGATAACGAAGTAGCAAACATACTTTTCAAAAATATTGATTTTTGTGGTATGTGGCTACACTATCATATAAAGTTTCCTGGTCTTTGTAGAAAAGCTGAAATGCTCTTCATTGCATTTCTATCCTCCTCCCTTGTTGATAGAGGCTTCCGGAGAGTGAATCACATACTCATAAAAAACAGAAACTGCTTGGGCATTGGCATGTAAGGGGACTTAAGGCTTTTGATGTCACAACTTGAACCAAATATCTCAGCTCTTTCTAAAAACTATCAAGCTCAAGGACCACATTAAAATCAAAGCTGCTATACAGCACACAGCTACTGTATAAGTTAGTTATAAAGACAAACAAAAATTGTCTTTACGTATGAATGGCAGCGATGCTTCACTACCAGATGAACTCACACCTCCTAAGCATGCTTTGAAAGGGAGAACACAACTACAGCTGTGGAAATCCCTCCATCTCAGGGACCAATGTTAGACTGGCTTTAAAAAGAGTGAGTCTTTGCAAGGCAGAAGGTCCTGATGGAGTACCTGGTAAGGTTCTGAAAAACTCTGCCTAGCAACTAGCGGGAGTATTCAAGGACATTTTCAACTTCTCACTGCTATGGGTAGAAGTTACCACTTGCTTCAGAAAGGCAAGAATTATACCAGTGCCTAACAAGAAGAATATGGGCTGCCTTAATGGCTATCACTCGGTAGCACTCACATCGAGAGTGTTGAAATGCTTTGAGAGGTTGGTCATGACTAGGCTGAACTTTTGCCACAGCAAGGACCTGGACCCATTGCAATTTTCCTATCACCACAATAGGTCAATGGCAGACACAATCTCAATGGCTCTCCACACGGCTTTAGACCAACCAGACAACACAAACACCTACATCAGGATGCTGTTTATCGACTATAGCTCAGCATTTAATATCATCATTCCCACAATCCTGATTGAGAAGCTGCAGAACCTGGCCCTCGTACCTTCCTCTGCAATTGGATCCTCGATTTTCTAACTGGAAGACCAGACTCTGTGTGGATTGGTGGTAACATATCCACCTCCCTGACAATCAACACTGGCGCAGCTCAGGGATGAGTGCTTAGTCCACTGCTTTACTCTCTATATGTGTGGCAAGGCATAGCTCAAATACTGTCTATAAATTTGCTGCAATACAACCATTGTTGGTAGAATCTCAGGTGGGATGAGAGAGTGTATAGAAATGAGATATGCCAACTAGTGGAATGGTGCCGCAGCAACAACCTAGCACTCAACTTCAGTAAGACAGAAGAGCTGATTGTGGACTTCAGGAAAGGTAAGACGAAGGAGAACATACCAATCCTCATAGAGAGATTAGAAGAGGAGCGAGTGAGCAGCTTCACAGTTCCTGGGTGTCAAGATCACTGAGATCTAACCTGGTCCCAACATATTGATGTAGTTATAAAGAAGGCAAAACAGCAGCTATACTTTATTAGGAGCTTGAAGAGATTTGGCATGTCAACAAATACACTCAAAAAGATCAATAGTTGACCCACGGAGAACATTCTGACAGGCTGCATCATTGTCTGGTATGGAAGGCCTACTGCACCGGACTGAAAGAAGCTGCAGAAAGTTGTAAATCTAGTCAGCTCCACCTTGGACACTAGCCTACAAAGAAGCCAGAACACCTTTAGGGAGTGGTGTCTCAGAAAGTCAGTGTCCATTATTAGAGACCTCCAATGCCCAGGACATGCCCCTTTCTCATTGTTACCATCAGGTAGGAGGTACAGAAGCCTGAAGGCACTCACTCAGTGACTCAGGAACAGCTTCTTCCCTTCTGCCAACTGATTCCTAAATGGATATTGAAGCTTTGGACACTACCTCACTTTTTTTTATATATATAGTATTTCTGTTTTTGCACGTTTCTTAATCTATTCAATATACGTAATTGATCTACTTGTTTATTTATTACAATTATGCTTTATTTTATTTAATTGTTATTTTTTATCTCTGCTAGATTATGTATTGCATTGAACTGCTGCTGCTAAATTAACAAATTTCATGTCAAATACCAGTGATAAAAAACCTGATTAAAGCAGAATCATTTTCCTCATTATAGCATATGGTAGATATGTTTTAACACTGTAGGGGTGCCGGAAAGCATATTGTGCCTAAGAGGGTTGTTGGCAAGCATGAAAGTGCTTTAGGAGGCATTAGGTTAAAAAAGGTTGGGAGACATAGGTCTAGCATTTTATTTTGTGTTGTGTTCTCAATCCAGTTTTATTCTGTGTTTCAAACCTAGTCTTGGATGCTTCAGCAATTTTGGGTCCTCTTCAAAGACTCTCAGCACAGTATGATTGAGTCCATATGGACCGAGCAGGGTATCAGACTCTTTTGCCCACTGTGATCAGCCACAATGAGATTTCCAAACAGAGCCTGGAGATACCTGGCCGCCAGGTAGCCGTTTATCAGCTTTCAAGGAGGAAGCCAGAATCACTCAACAGAGCCAGGACATCTCCCAATGCCAGAGAGATTTGATGGTGACCCAGACTCTTGCTGCAGCTTCCACATTCAATGCTCATTAATGTTCCAGCCCTTTCCCTGCAGAGCATAAAAGGTGGCCTTCATTAACTCTCTTATCTCTCCTCTGATTGGAAAAGCCCTGGCATTGGAAATGAAGGTCAGATGTTTACTCCAATTCAGAAAAATTCATGGCCACAATGAGGAAGGAATTCCATCACCCTGCTCGAGCCAGTCGAGGCTCGGACCACCTGATGAAGATTCAACAGGGCAGATGGTCCGTGGCCAACTATGCGTTTGGGTTTTGGACCTTGGCCCAAGAGAGTGGCTGGAATAGGGAGGCTTGGCCATTCTATACCGCCATGGGCTCCAAGACGAGCTGAAGGTTGCCCTTGCCTTGGGAGAGCAAGCAGAGGACTTAGAGGTTCTGATCGAACAATCCATTCATCTTGAAAATCACCTGACAGAGCATGAGTGGGTCTACATCAAGATGTAGCCTGAGCCCAGCCTCAATGCATCGTAGTTCCACTTCCCTGATCTCAGACCAGGACCAGCCTATCTCCTGCTCAGGGTCCTGCCGTTGAGAGGTTTCAACATCAGAGTCGAGGCTGCTGCTATTAATGTAGGGAAGCAGGTCACCCGTGTGCAGAATATCTGAAGCTGCAGCCATTGGGAGATCAGTTAAGACCATCCAGTGTCGGGAGGACTGTGATGGTAGCAGCCACTAACCTCACCAACTTTGGTGTCATGCTGAGTGCATAGATCTCCTGGGGTATGAACCGACAAGAGGTGAGTGGATTTTTGGACTCTGGGGCAGCTGGAAATTTCTTGGACTTGGGTCAACACACTACTGCAAGTATTGAGTCAGACCCTGCCCACACCTGTCTAGCATGGCCATCTGCTTGGTCACGGGCAGGTTGGCAGCAGACTTTGATCTTGCGGATGAGGATCATGTAGAGGAGATTAGTTTCTATATCATTGAGCCTCCTTATGTATCTCTGATCCACGGACCAGCATAAGCCTTCTGTGAACTGGAAGGAAGGGAGGATCATTGCATGGTCCAGACGCTGTGTAACACACTGGGAAAGGTTTCACTGCTAAAGTAATGGTCTTTCTGTAGAAGCAGTGTTTGTGTTATGGTTAGAGATAATGGGTGCTTCATAATGTGAGCCATTCAATGAAGGGAGTGTGTTTTCATGCCATGTGACTGACACCGAGGTGGTCTGGGACTTTTGTTCGATGGGAGATGAAGAGAGAAGGCACCGGAGTGGAGCCATGATCCGATGAAGGCCATGGAGATCAAAGGAGGATTGGCGAAGGGGAAACTGTGAGCTCCAACTTGTGCACATTAGACTGTTTCATTAAAATGGGCCCTTTTCTCTTTTTCCTTTTTCTTCACTAACCTTGTAGTCAAATTAATAATTATAAATCTAAATCATTAATTGTATGCGATGTACTGTCTGCTATTTCATGGTACTGATTTGTAGCGGTAACAAATCACGCAGCATCCACACAAACAGGGGGTTTGTGGTGGACTAACATCTCAATTTCACCTGTTTGGCAGGGTCAGAGATTGTCTCCCCTAGACTTGAGCAGCCAACCGAACCTGAGGGTTTCAGCTGCGAGAAGATGTGTTTTTGGCTTGACTCTTCGACACCCAGACTCTCCCAAAATAGCGGCTGACAAGGCAGCAGGCTTCTGTTTGGGGTGAACTGGAGCCTTTGGGAAGCCCTGTCCTGTCTTCAGGGGAAAACAAGTCATCTCCAGCCAATAGGCCCATGCAAGTCCCAACCCTGTCCAGTCAGGGGTGCAACAGAACTAGATCTCCAGTTCAGGAGCAAACCAAGGAGGTGCCCAACCAATCTGGAACTCTAATAGCTAAGCCAAAGGGCTCCAATTGTAGGTCCCTTTAAGGGGAAGGTTCCAAAATGGAGACCCTTGGAGCCAAGTCCCAGGAGCACATGGACCATTTGTCATGCCTTACTGCCGATGTCTGAGGAGATGGACAAAGGTTTGGACTGTGAGTTGTTCTCTGTTTTCACTAAAGACTCTTGTGAATCTATAGAGGAGACTCTGGGAACTGAAATAATCACCCAAGGAGACTCAGGAGACATCCTCAGAGGAAGGTTCTGTGGTAACTGCAGCCCAAGGCCTTTTGAAATCTCTTCTGTCTCCAAGAATTTGGAAGAGGTCTTCAGTAAGGGAACAGCCTTGACTCTTCCACCACACCAACCTTATGACGGTGGCTGTGATTTCTAGGCTTGTGACTTATAGATCCACTGCCTGGTACTTGTCTTGAAGGGGCCGATTATACACACCCAGACCCAGGGAGAAGTGCTATGGAGGAGTACTTAAAGGAGGCTCTTGCCCTGGTATTCATTTGGCCCTCCACATTTCCATTTAGTGTTGGCTTCTTCCTCATATAGAAAAAGGACAGAAGCCTGTGACCATGCAATGATTATAGAGGGCTGGATCACATAATAGTCAAGATTTGTTACCCCCTTCCACTCATGAACTCTCCCTTTGAGATTTTCCAAAGGGCAAGAGTATTCTCAAAGCTAGACTTGTGTATATAGTCGGCCCTCCTTAACCGCGGATTCCGCATGCGCGAATTCAACCAACCGCAAATCGCAAAAACCCGGAAGTGCTCTTCCAGCACTTGTTGTTCGAGTATGTACAGACCTTTCTTCTTGTCATTATTTGCTAAACAATGCAGTATAACAGCAATTTTGCATAGCATTTACATTTTATTAGGTATTATAAGTAATCTAGAGATGATTTAAAGTATACGGGAGGATGTGCGTGGGTTATCGTGGATCAGGATCGAAAAAAAATCCGAAGTTCTCTTACTAAGTAAGTCGGAACAGGTACATCTAGTATTATTTAGCTTCAGTTAGTCAAACATTTGTCTTAGTATATAGTATATATTTTACCTTTCTCTGCATATAAAACACTTAAGAATGTATGTTTTAGCGCAGGGCTCGGGAATGGAAGTTCTCGGGACTCGGGACAGATCGCTCCCATGTGCGCTCTCCACCATGCCGGGTTGATGTGGAGGATCAAAAACCCAAAACCCCAAAACCCAATAATTAAACCACTGCATTGCTTAGTAATAACTGTAGCTTTCATTGGGGCAGAGCCTTTCTCACTTTATCCTTTAAAATTGTTCAGATCATTGACCGATGTAGCCTAACGCTTTTCCAATGACCGATGGCGTTTCACCTCTTTCCGATCACTTTATTATTTCCACTTTATTTTCAATCGTGATCGTGATTATTTTTGTGAACAGAAACACTGCGGATTCAGAGCTCTGGCGCCGGGTCCTAATGTCCACCACAATGAGACAGGTTAAATAAGGTCTGGGGTTCCGCTGGGTCCTAAGGTCCACCGGATTGATAGAGGTTGAATAAGGGACTTGAGCATCCGCCAATTTTGGTAACCGCAAGGGGTCCCAGAAACAATCCCCCGCGGATAAGGAGGGCCGACTGTAACCTGGTTTGCATAAAGGAGGCTGTTGAGTGGAACAACATTCAGCACACCATCAGGGCACTATGAGTACTTAGTCGTACCTTTTGGCCTTGTGAATGCACCAGCAGTTTTCCAAGCCTTTATCAGCTACGTGCTCCAGGATGGTTTCAGTAAGTATGCTTCTTCTTCTTGGACAACATTCTAATTTTCTCAAAATCCTCAGAGGAGCACATTGTAAATGTCAGAGATACCTTAGAGACTTTTTGATCATGGTCTTTATGTCAAGCTGGAGAAGTCTGAATTTCACGTAACCACCATTTCACTTTTCCATATCATCATTTCTAATAACAATCTCAAGATGGACCCTACTAAGATACAGTCAGAAATTGGCCACAACCAGTGTGAGACAAGTCAAGTGGTTCCTGGGATTTGCCAACTTTTATCAAAAGTTCATCAGAACCTTCAGCTCAGTGACAGCATCAACCAAGAAATCCACATGCCATTTTGTTTGGACTACCAAAGTGAAGGCTGCTTTTGCAGAGCTCAAACAGTGGTTCACAGCAACTCCCATTTTGGTTGCACCTAATCTGGACCTTCCCTTCATCATGGAGGTTAATGTCTCGGACTTTGGAGGGGTGCGGTGTCGTCTCAACGGACACCTTCATACAATAAACTGCACCTGTGTGTGCATTCCTTTCCAGGCAGCTATCCTGGGCAGAAGTGAACTACAACATTCAAAACAACTGCTCGTGGTCAAGTTGGCTTTGGCAGAATGAGGTCACTGGCTTGAGATGGGCCAAAAACACTTTTATCACATGGACAGGCCACAAGAACCTGGCTTACATTCAGGAGGCCAGGAGACTGGATTCTAGGAAAGCCAGGTGGTCTCTTTACTTCAGCTGCTTTAATTTCGTCCCGACTTATCGACTGAGGTAAAAGAACCAGAAACCAGATTGCTCGTCCCATCAGTTCAATGATCCTGAACAAAAGAAGTAGCTTACCACCATTTCACCCCTAGCCAAGATGATAGCAGCAGTTCATTGGGGAATCGACACACTCGTTCGTAAGACCCGGATGCAAGAGGAGATTCCTCAGAATGACCCTCCAGGTTGGCAGTTCTTTTCAATGGCATTTGTCTCACATTCTTCAATGGGGACATGCATTGAGAATGACCACTCTCCCAGGGTTTGCCAGGACCCCTGAGTTCATTAAGAGAAGATATTGGTGGCCTGGAATGGTGAGAGAATATGTGCAGGCATGTGAGGTTTGCACCCAGAACAAAGAGTCCCACACTCAACCTCAAGGGCTCCTTCACCCTCTGCCTGTTCCAGACAGATCATGGGCACACGACTCCATTGACATTGTCATTGGTCTTCCTCGTCCAAGACCGTTATCATGGTAATTGTGGATCATTTTTCGAAGGCCTGCAAATTCATTGACTTGGGCAGAACACCGTCTCAAGCAGAGCCAGCCAAAATTATCCTGCACCAGATCTTCAGGAACCGTGATTTTCCAGTGGACGTTGTGTTGGATTGCAGTCCGCAGTTTGTGTCATGTTTTTGGAGGGCGTTCTGAAAGATGATTGCGGCACAGTGAGTCTTTCCTCTGGGTTTCACCTGCAGTCTAATGGCCAGACACAGCAGGTGAACCAAGGTTTGGAATAAAGCACTATTCTATGTTCTATGAGAGGCAGGGTTTAAGGGTCGGCACAACTTTGTAGGCCAAAGGGCCTGTACTGTGCTGTACTATTCTATGACTGACCTCTGAGAGACCAGACGAGTGGTGCGACCATGAGATGTGGGCAGAAATCACCCACAACACCTTACAGCACTCAGTCCATGGGATGTCTCCTTTGAATGCGAGCTGGGTATCCTGCGCCACTCTTCCCTCAGCAGGAGGCTGAGGTAGGGTTTTCTATGGCTGAAGATCTTGTCTGATGCTGCAAGGAGAAATGGACTAAGGCAAGACTGAAATAAACACTAACAATAAGAGAAGACTGGGACCATGTTGGCAGCCTGGGCAACAGGTCTGGTTGTTGCCTCAGGACTTGCCACTCCAAGTGAAATTGGCACCCAAGTTTACTGATCCTTCAAAATTATCAGCAAAGTAAACCCGGTGGCTTACACCTTGCAGCTCTTCAAGACCCCCAAGATCAAAACCTTTTTCCACATTTCCAAATTAAAATTAGTGACACCAGCCTTTTAGCCCCATCGTTATCTGTCCCACTGCCTCCAAGGTTTGTCAATGGGGTGGGGGTCTTCACTGTAAGAAGTATTTTGGATTTGCAGACTGTTTGAGGTGTTTGGCAGTTCCACATCAATGGGGAAGGGTTTGGACCGAAAGAACAGTGCTGGATCTCTGAAAGGGTAATCTTGGATCCAGCTTCATTCATGACTGCCATCATTGTTTCTGTAGG
The DNA here is from genome assembly GCF_030144855.1 of Hypanus sabinus. NCBI lineage: Eukaryota > Metazoa > Chordata > Chondrichthyes > Myliobatiformes > Dasyatidae > Hypanus > Hypanus sabinus. Next base: position 69,745,115 of record NC_082713.1, on the reverse strand, counting down.
TCAGCCGAGGGAGAGGAAGTCCCATTACAATATGCACCCAATCACGTCACCCTTCGTGTTTTAAACGCTCTTACTCTCTGGAATATGGATAGCTGGTGTGGCCCCTTTGAAGATTCAGGCCAATCCCGCTAATTGACAATCATGTTTTGGGCACCAAGAATTGGGTTTTTAAAGAGCCTCTGAATGAAGCATCAGTGATAAGCCCAACCATAGATATTATCTAGGGTTTTGTTTTGTGCTCAGTTCTCAATCCAATGTTATTCTGTGTCTCGATCCCAACTCCAGACACTGCAACATTTGGGACCAAACCATCCTCGTCAAAGACTCCCGTCACAAGAATACCCAGTAAGCTTAATGCATCTTCCTAAGATCATGATACCAGAAGAAGAAAAACTGGAGGAAAGAAATGGAGAGAAAGAATGTGAATGAGAAAGAGTAAAATGTGAAAGAGAGAAGGAATGTGAGAAAGAAAATGAAAGGGATCGAAGTAGAGCTAGAGAGAGAAAAGGAGAAGAAAGTTGTTCATAGCTATCAGATCCACTTCCTGCAGTCTCAGAGTCAACTTCTACAACCACCATGGAGGCCCCAGAACCTGAGATTGTTTTCACAACCATGCATCTTACTTGCTAAGCAGAGTGATCTCACTTGTCAGGAAAGATGTTATCCCACAAGAGCAAGAAATCCTCCAGAGTGATTAAACCTTTGAGCCTGAATGGGACAAATTAAAATTTACTATGCTGTGGATGTCTGTACTATACAATATACTGTTTATATAGCTAAGATGCATTCTTTCTTGAGCTGGAGTTTATTGCTAAGCAGGGAACAGTCCTGTGTATTTAATATTTCAATGATATCAGAGTAACTAATGCTGTTTGATTAAGCATTCTTGTTCATTTAATTATGGGTTATGTGTAAAAGACATTAATTGCATACGTCATTAAACTACCACACTTCGCTTGAAGTAAACTTGAACTAGACCCACATCCCCAGACTTGTGTCTTCTTTGAATTAATTTAATGTTTTGAGGTTATAAAACATAACAGTTTCCTCCTCCTAAAGTCAATAATCAGCTCCTTTGTCTTGCTGACATTGAATAAGAGATTGTTATTTGACACCAGTCAGCCTGATTTTGAGTCTCCTTCCTTTATGCTGATTCATCACCACCTTTGATTCAGCCTAAAATGGTGGTGTCACCAAAAAGTTTGAATATGGCATCAGAGCTGTGCTTAGCCACACAGTCATAAGTGTAAAGCAAGGGGGTTAAACACACAATCTTGTGATGGATCCGTGCAGATGGAGATCGTGGAGGAGATGTCGTTGCCAATCTCAATTTACTGGGTCCTGTAAGTGTGTAAATCGAGGATCCATTTGCACAAGGGGGTGTGGAGGCCAAGATCTTGAAGCTTAATGATTAGTTTTGAGGGGATGATTCAAAACCAGAAGGAGTACAATGGTTCAAAAACTGGATCATCATAGGCAATTCTCATAGGCAATTTAGGAATGGGCAATCAAGACTGGACTTGCCAGTGACACCATTATTCTAAAAAATAAATTACAAAGGCTTTGGATTGGCTAATGGAAATCAGAGAGTCAGTATGAATGGAACATTTCAGGTTGCTGAGCCGTAACTAATTGGGTGCTGACTTATTTCTATTATTAAGAGCCAGCACAATGACCAAATGTAAGTCACAAATTAACACGTTCCAATTTAACATTTGTGAAGCGGTTTTGCTGCCTGTTGTGAAAGGCAGGAACCTGGTCTTGAATTCTAATTGCTGGATTAAAACTGTAAAAAAAAATCGTCTATTTTACAGGATGCAAGTGGTGCAGAGTGATTTACCAAGGGCAAATTCATGTTGTGGCAAAAGCACTAGATTATGAGTCCAAGAATTTTCAAGAGTTTTCCGTTTGCCCATGTTTCTAAATTATCCTTGGTAATAATTATTTTTGTTATACATTATTGAGGAGAAGCTCATTTGATTTTGAAGAAGGAATATTGCAACTACATTAGAAATTATAATAATCATGGATTTTCAAAGCCATGCATTGCAGTCTTTATTTTTGTAAATCTAGTTTTTCCCTGCACACACTATTGAGTTATATCAGTGACAAGAATGCAAAAAAAAATATTTAATAATCTGCATTTAAAAGTTGTATTCTTAAAGCAAATTACATGATGGATATCATCAAATATATTGCTAATAGTGGTGCTGAAAACCTTCCTTCATGAGTGGATTTTTGGGATATTTATTTGCTTAGTTTTGATTAAAAATGACAAAAATTGTATCATAAATACCAAGCATGAATGGAGTAATGATAATTAAAGAAAGAAATGAGCATTTCTATTACATCTTCAAAGACTTGCTGGATGATATCTGAAACTGTTATGTAATTTGCAAAAGGGCTAACATCCATCAGTGACCATCACCCAAGAAATTATTGGCTACAGAAGATTTATAAGACTCATTACTACCTGATTCAGCGTAAGTGTTGCTGACAAGTCAGCTTCTTGGATATCAGCAACTCAGACATTCCACTTTAAAAGAACCGGTTTGCAGTTATAGATGAGCCCTTACATCATATGTAGTTGCACGTCAAATTCAACACAGCTTGCAGAGCCAGCTGGCTGGGCAGACCCATTTTACCATTTGTATGACCTTCAGGGTACAATTCGCAACTCTGTGATGTAGAGAAGGACCTTTAGCAAAGAAATATGTAAATTAATATTCCTTGTGCTAAGAATGCATGCAATTTACATATCATGATGCAATTAAGAATCTCATGTTTTGTAATGCAATGTACAGTTCAGTTTTCTTCAGCCTACTGTGTGTCATGCACTGCTTTGTTACTAGCACCAAACCCTACTGAGTACAAAGCTGCTTCTCTTCTTTACACACCCTCTATGATATCCTTCTGACACCTATCTGTTATAAAGAGAGATGAATACTCCTACAGGATCATTCTTAAGTCAGACAAAAATAGCATCATACTATCATAGAACAATACAGCACAGAAACAGTCCCTTTGGCCTATCCAGACCATGCCAAACTATTAATCTGCCTAATGCATCAACCTGCACCCGAACTACAGCCCTCTGTACCCCTCTCATCCAAGTACCTATCCAAATTTCTCTTAAGTGTTGAAATCAATCCCGTTTCCACCACTTCACTCTGGCGCACTGATTCCCATCCAGTTTAAACAACACCCCCACCCCCAACCCCATGCAGCACCAGCAAGCCTTCCCACAAGGAAACAGTCCCACAGCAGTTCAAGTGCAAACCATCTTTTCTCTACAGGTTCCATCTTCCCTAGAAGAGAGCACAATGCTCCAAAAATCCGAAGCCCTCCCTCTTGCACCATCTCCTTAGCTATGTGTTAAACTCTATCATCTTCCTATTTCTGGCCTTACTAGCACATGGATGGATAGCAATCTTGAGAGGTCCTGTCCTTTAATTTAGCATCTACCCCACTGAACTAACTTTGCAGGACCTCATCACATTTCTTACCCATGTCATTGGCACCAATGTGGACCACGACCTCAGGCTGCTCACCCTCCCACTTAAGAATGCTGTGGACTCGATGCAAGATGTCGACTCAACTCTGGCCGATAGGAGGTAATATACCATCCAGGAATCTCTTTCTCATCCATGCAACCTCCTGCCTCCTGTCTGTTTTCCTAACCAATACAGCTCACCTCTTCTTCCCCCTTTCCCTCTGAGCTACAGAGCCAGACTCAGTGCCAGAGACTGACTGCTGTGTCTTTCCTCTGTGAAGTCAGCCCTCCAAACATTCATTTGAATGTACTTTCACCACTAAAAGTGAGACCAAAGACCATCCACCTTTCCAATACAGTCAAAACTCTCCCTCTTTCTCAGTTTATCCAGGCAAAGGAATTTTGTGTGTATTTGAAGACAGAGAGCTCTTTGCCATGGTACAGATATTGCAATATTGCTTCTTAAACACCTGAAGAAAAGAAAGCGAGGGATCATTTACTTCTGACATCATCCTCCTGAAAGATCTCATGCCTATCAAAAGCCTTCTTCTGGATGAGGTCTGCTGGTGCCAACCCTGTAGTCTTTTTTCAATCAGTTACAGCCTTGGTTATATAAGATGGTACTGGAAGTGGACTCATTATCTCCACATACACCTTGCATATCTATCATTTGCTATTTTGGGAAACCTAGGCCTGACTTATTTGGTGAAGTAGAGATAAACTTTTAAATTAGACTATACGTGAATAAAATAAAATATAAGTTGATCCTACACTTGAGCTCCCAATATTGGTTCAGTATTCTACTTCATTATCATCTTGCATAAACTAATTATCTCCCTGGCACATACCTCACATCTTCAGCTGCCTTCTTCCAAGAAAACACTTGTTGGAGGCTCCTTGCAACACCCCCCACCCCCACCATTCTTCTAGATTCCAATGAGTAAAGGCTCAGAGCCATCAATTGCTTCTTATAAGATAAGCTTTTCATTCCCGGAATCATTCTTGTGAACGTCCTTTGAGCCCTCTTCAATGTCAGCACACGTTTTCTTAACTAAAGGACCTAAAACTTCTCACAATACTCCACGTGAAGCCTCACCAGTGCCCTATAAAACCTCAGCGTTACACCTTTGATTTTATATTCTAACCCTCTCAAAATGAATGCTAACATTACATTTGCTTTTCTCACCACCAACTCAATCTCCAAATTAACTTTTAATGAATGAAGCACAAGGACTCCCAAGGCCCTTTGCACCTCAGATTTTTGAGTTTTCTCCTCATTTAGAAAATAGGCTATATTTTTATTTCTTCTACCAAAGTGCATAACCATTGATGTCCCAACACTATATTCCTTCTGTCACCACTTTGCCCATTCACCTAATGTGCTTAAATCCTCCTGCAGCCTCCCTGCTTCCTCAACACTACCTGCCCTTCCACCTATCTTTGCATCATCTATAAACTTGGCCACTAAGTCATCAATTCCATCATCCAAATTATTGACATATAATTAAAAAAAGAAGCCATCCCAACACAGATCCCTGTCACAGGCTGCCAATCTGAAAAGGCTGTCTTTATTCGCACTCTTTCCCTCCTGCCAGTCAGCCAATGCTCTAATTCTATGACAGGTATGATTCTCCAAGTAAGTGTACAATGTGATGTTGTGCAGGAGATCACATTATTACTTTCAACCTGAAATTGCTTTTTTGAGAGGAAGTCCCCAGTCATCTTTCTAGGGTGACATTCCAATATTGCAGATCTATCGTACTGGTAAAGTAGGGACACACAGGAATTTTGAGAGGTTGCTGATGTACACATGGATAATCCTGGGAATAAAAGATGTAATGTAGCATGAGGAGCATTTGGTGATAGTACTCCATTGAGTTTGGAAGGATGCGCTCTAAAACCTACCAAATAGTGAAACCCCAAGATACGCAGGGTATTTCTGTTAATTGGAAAATCTCGGATCTGAGGCTACAGCCTCAGAATAAAGGGATATCTCTTTAAAACTGAGAAAAGGAGAAATTTTTTCAGTTAACACACACAAAATGTTGGTGGAATGCAGAAGGCTAGGCAACATCTATAGGAAGAAGTCGACGTTTCGGGCCGAGACCCTTTGCCAGGACTCATCTTTATAATTTATTCAGCTGGTGAGCTTTGACTTTGTGGTATTCATTACTATCGAGGGACATGGAGAGGTTGTTAGTTAAGGCAAAGGTTGATAATTTTTGATTTGTAAAGAGGTTAACTAATGGCGGGAGAATGAGTTTGAAAATAGTCATAAACAGAAAAGATTCTATAGGTGCTGGACATTCAGTGCAACAAGCATAAAATGCTGGAGGAACTCATCAGTTCAGACAGCAATTCTGAAAAAGAGTGAACAGTCATTGTGATAGGTGATAGGAGAAGTCGGGGGATGGGGAAGGGGTTGAAGTAGGAAGCTGGGTGGTGATGGGTGGAGAAAGCAAAGAGCTGGGAAAGCAGTAATCTGATAGGAGAGGACAGTGGACCATGGGAAAAAGGGAAGGAGGAGAGACACCTTTTAGAAGTGATAGGCAAGTGAGGAGAAGAGGTAAGAGGTGAGAGTGGGGGATTGCAGAGGAGGAAAGGGGAGGGGAAATAATTACGGGAAGTTGAAAGATTTGATGTTCATACCATCAGGTTGGAGGCTACCTAAACGGAATATGAGGTGTTGCTACTCTGACTTAAGGGTAGTTTCATCATGACAGACGAGAAGCAAGGAGGCCATGGTGTAACACGTCAGAACATAAATGGGGATAGGAATTAAAATTTACAGATGGAGCGGAGGTTCTTGACAAAGTAGTCAGGCATAATTGAATGACAGAGCAATCTGGGGTGGGGCAAATAACCTAATTCTGCTCCTTTATCTTATGACCTAAATCCCACCCTTCTTAGCGTAACTTTGCAGTGCCCTGATGATGAACTTCAGTAAAATGACAGAAGAATTCAGGTGGCACATTTGTTCGGCTAATATAGCTGCCAGCTCACAGCTTCAGAAAACCAGATTCAAAAACAGGTTTGAAATCTATGTTTGAAATATATAAATAAATATATTATCAAAGTACATATATCTCACCATATACAACCCTGAGATACATTTTCTTGTGGGCATACTCAATAAATCCAACGGGGAATACTAACCATAATAAAACGAATGAAAATCCTCACCAACTTGGGTGTTCAACCAGTGTACAAAAGAGAACAAACTGTGCAAATACAAAAAGAAGAAATAATAATAAAGTCACAGGGAAAGCAGAAAAAGCAATTTTTGTCAGGAAGAATGTTATACTTTTTGTCCTATCAACTAAGTCAGAATTTGAAGCATAATACAATTACTGCTCTACTAGCCTAAGCCTCTTTTCTTTTCTGCTGGTTCTAAACTACTTCCTAAGAAGTGTATTATCATTTAATGCCAGTATGGTATTAGAACCCGGAAGTCTCTGTGTTGATTTAAATGAACTACTTTAAATTAGCGAATAGAGATGCATTTTATGTAGCAATGTAAAAGATCAACATGAGTGGAGAGAAGTCTTACCAATTTAGAATTTCTTTTGCTCAAGTTAACTTATAATAGGATCCATACAATGGTATAAAGAGAAGTTGCTACAAAGTAGAACGTCCTGATCTGGTACATTGCCTGAGCCCATTTGCCGTGGTCCTTGCCTGCCCACCCACAGTGAAGGCAACAGATATACAGGGCCTGCTGAAATGACCTCCTGCACTCAATTATCTTCTCATAAAGCGCACTGGGGCTTAGGCTTTTGCTATACCTCCAGCAATGGATCCCATATTTGTAAGACCTTTTGATACTTATCCAATATCAAAAGCCTTTAAAACACTTCCAACATTCTGATAAAGATATTCAACTACTGTTCAAGCAGACTTAAGTAGATAAATGCAAGTAAAATTAAACAAAATTAAAATTAAAAAGAAAGGAAATGTCTGTTAATTATTCCCTTAGTAGTTGAAATTAATTTTTAAAAACTGTAAGATTAAGTAAAATAAAGTAAAATAAGTAAACCATTTCACTTCAATTATCTTTTCCCTTTAAGCAAGTGTGCTTATTGAATTGAATACAGTCATACTCTTAATGCCAGAGCATCTGGTGCAAAGCTGAGCAGGCAAATGTGAAATTTATCCAGTTCCTCTGGTCGATATATTTGTATTTTTCCTTTGGGCTTAGTGTTGAGACTTGTGGCCAAGTCCAAGGACAGATAAATGTATGTTTGCAAGGCACAAGTTAAATAACTGCAGCAAGTTTTCACACAATAAATTCTTATCCAAATATTCATACCATGGAACAGCTGTTCTCTGTTCATGTGACCAAGCTGGGCAGGGTAATCATAAAACCAATCATTATCTTCACATCACCTCAATTAGGGGAGTTTTCTTCAGTGTATAATGTAACCAAATCATAAATCTAGACTTTATAAACAGATTTATGATTGAATGCACAATACTCAATGAGGTTCAACTTAGTCTTTGCACTGTAAGCTATCTTCATATAATATATATATATATTTATGATTTTACTGCTAATTTGTCTTAGTAGTTTGTAGATCAAAAGAGTGTAACACAGAATAGTGTTACAATTAACATGGACTACAGTAGCCAATTCTGAAAACCTTCCAGTATTGATTTTTAACGTTTTGGAAAGAGTATATAAGTATATAACAATCATTGAATTAATTCAAGTTTAGATTTTGAAAAGGGGAAAAGAAACTTTGAGAATGTTCTTTACCAATGAAGTTCAATCATAGAGTCAAAAGGCATAAAAACTGTTCTTCTGACCTTCTGAGTTCATAATAATCATTAAATACTCCTTTTTCCATATCCACATTTTCTTCTACACACTAAAGATAACTTAAAGTTGCTAATTTACAAATTATATGTTTTTGGGATGTAGAAGGAATCCTCAACAATTGCATGGAAATCTATATGATCACCGGAACATTGTGCAAATGCCACAAGGGCTAACACATGTCAAGGATGAACCTGCAACATAACTGCTGTTGGAAGAATCTCAGATGGTGATGATGATATGTACAGGAGAGGGATAGATCAGCTGGTTGAGTGGAGTCACAACAACTTTTGCATTCAATGTCAGTCAGAGCAAGGAATTGATTGTGGACTTCAGGAAGGGGAAGGAAGGGGTAACAATGAGTACACACACCTGTCCTCATCCAGGGGTCAGCAGTAGAAAGGGTGAGCAGTTTCAAGATCATGAGTGTTAACATCTTTGGAGGTCTATCCTAGGCACAACATATTGATGCAATTACACAAAAGGCACACCAGTGGCTGTATTTAATGAAGAGTATGTCATGAAAGAGCATATAAAATATCTGCAGATGTACCACGGAGAGCATTCTAACCAGCTGCAGTACTGTATCTTGTGGAGAGGCCACTGCACAAGATCGGAAAAAGCTGCAGAGGGCTGCAAACTCTTCAGCTCCATTATGGACACCAACCTCCTTAGCATCACGAATATGTTCAAAAAGTGATACATCAAAAAAGCAGCATCTATCGTTAAGGACCCCATAAGTCAAGATGTGCTCTTTTCGATTGTTACCATCAAAGAGGAGGCACAGGAGCCTTAATATCAAACCCATGAACACCACCTTACTATTTTTGCTCTCTTTTTGCACTACTGAATTAAATGAAATTTATATAGGCAGGTATATCATTGTAATTTATGGTGTTTTCTATGTACTGTATTGTATTGCAGCTGCAGAGCAACAAATTTCATGACATATGCTAATGATATCTTTAACCTCTCACTTCAGCAGTCTGAGGTACCCACTTCCTTCAAGCAGTCTGTGGTGAACTATATATACCTGTCTGGACACGTCCCCTGCTGACTGCTTCTGTGGCTCCTCCCACAGACCCCAGTATAAAGGCGATTGAGGCCTGAGCCCAGCCCTCAGTCTCCAGGATGTAGAACAGTGGTCAGCTACTGCTTGTTCTTTCTTCCAGTCAATAAAAACCGATATCTTGCCTTCATGTCTCAGAGAGAGTTATTGATTATGCATCACAGGCTTCATTTACATCACTGCCTTAGAAGAACGTGGTAATCTGTTCCAATTACTATTGTCTAGTCACACTTACATCCACAATGATGGAGTGTTTTGAAAGTTTGGTGATGAAACATATCAATTCCTGCCTGAGAAATGACTTGGATCTGCTCCAATTTGCCTATTGGAGCAATAGGTCCACAGCAGATACCATCTCATTAATTCTTCACTCAAACCTGGATCATTTGGACAGCAAAAATGCATTCAATGGGACGCTCTTTATTGACTACAGCTCCGCATTCAATACTATCACCCCCTCAAAACTAATCAATAAGCTTCAAGACCTTGGGCTCAGTTCCTCCTTCTGCAATTGGATCCTCAATTTCCTCACTCACAGAGCTCAGTGAGTTCAGATTGGCAACAACATCTCCTCCATGATCTCCATCAGCAGAGATATACCACAAATGTGTAGCCCCTGCGCAGCTCACATTACACTTATAACTGTGTGGCTAAGCACAACTCCAATGCTATATTCAAGTTTACTGATTATATCACTGTCACTGCCAGAATCAAAGGTTGTGATGAATCAGCATATAGGAGAGAGATTGGAAATCTGCTGAGTGATGCCATAACAACAACTTCTTACTCAATGTCAGCAAGACCAAGGAGCCGATTATTGACTTCAGGAGGAGGAAACCAGAGGTCCATGAGCCAGTGTTCATTAGAGGATCAAAGGTGGAGAGGGCCAGAAGCTTTAAATTCCTCAGTGTTATTATTTTGGAAGAACTGTACTGTGCCTGGCATGTAAGTGCAATTGCAAAGAAAGCATGACAGTTCCTCGACATCCTTAGGAGATAGTGTAGATTTGGCATGACTTCTAAAACTTTGGCAAACTTTGATAGATGTATTCTGGAGAGTATACAGACTGACTGCATTAGAGCCTGGTATGAAAACACTAATGCCCCTGAATGGAAAATCCTACAAAAAGTTATGGATATGGTCCAGTCCATCATGGGTAAAGCCCTTCCCATCATTGAGCAAATCTCCTTGAAGTGTTGTTGCAAGAAAGTAGCATCCATTATCCGGGACCTTCACAACCCAGGCCATGCTCTCTTCTCTCTGCTGCTGTCAGACAGGAAATATAAGAACCACAAGACTCACACCACCAGGTTCAGAAACCCTTCAACCATCAGGCTCTTGTAAGAATGGGTATAACTTCACTCAACGTCACCTGCTCCATCATTCCCACAACCTAAGGACTTACTTTCAGGGATTCTTATGTTCTTGATATTTATTGCCTCTTTGTTCATTATTTATTTATTATTTATCAGAGGACATTGGATATTGGCATTACTGTAGATATTTGCAACACTGAAATCATACATTATCCAACGTACAATGCAGAATGGTGCACCAAATGATGAGCATTTAAAACTTCATTACTTTTCGACAGTGAGACAAAACCCTTTTTGTCATGTTCCCGGTGTGGTAGTTGGATTGCTGAAGAAAATCTTACCGCATTGATGAGCTGGCTGTTCTTTGAATCATTTATTGAAAAGTGCTTGAAAATATGTCAAGCAAAAGATATAATTTTAACGTAGTAAGATAATTACAAAGGTCTTTACAAACTTGGATGTTTTAACTTGTCAGATGTGGACAAAGCATAGGAGTATACACAGGAGGACACACATGTGATAGCTACCAATAAAACCAATAGGAAGGTAAAGTGACATTCTTTTCCAGAGAGAAAAATCAGAATGTGGATCATGGTTGAAGCAAATGGTTTTGCTGCTTTTAAAAAAAGGTCATGGAATATAAGAGAAGAACTATGAAAAGGTGACATGATTATGATAGATAATGAAGAAACTGATATGAACATAATGGATTGAGTGCCCTTTCTCTGCACAGTGTTTTGTATATTTCCAAGGAAGTTGTTTTCATTTGGACAGTAGCATACCATGTCACCAAGTTCTCTTCTCATTGTTACCATTGCGATGGAGGTATAGAAGGCTGAAGGTGACACACTCAGCAATTCAGGAACAGCTTCTTCCCCTCTGCCATCTGATTTCTAAATGGACACTACCTCGCTACATTTTTATTTCTTTTTATACTTTCTGTAAATCAGTTCTTTTTCTCTTTATTTGTTTATGATGTATTTAATTGTACTGCTGCTGTATGGTTAACAAATCACACAATATATGCCGATGATATTAAACCTGATTTGGAATTCACCATTTTATTCCCATGGTGCATAATATCAAACATCTTAAAACCAAATTCCTAGATGATTCTCTTTATTTTTAGCTACTTTGTCTTTTCCTTTTCTTTGCTAAAACTAACTATTGGTCACCAAGTCCTGTAGAGTTTTCATGATAGGTAAAGCCTTACTGGCATTGAAAACTGTCAAGAGATTTTGAATGTCTGCAATTGCCACTTATGTACTAGAACAAAAGGGAGCTACTAGTTTTTTAAATGTAAATGTTAAGAAATATATATCCCATTATGATAGTAACCTCCCTGTTTGCTGGAGAAATTGTGGAAATCAAAATGCAAATTGTTATCATATTTTCTGGGACTGTCCTGTTATCAAAAACTATTGGAGGGGGATACACAATGCCCTACAAGACATCTTTAAATGTGAAATACCCTTGGAGAGTAAGACCATATATTTTGGATATATACCTCAAGAATGGTTGAAAAAAGATAAATATTTAATGAATATACTGTTGGTGGCCAGTAAAAAGACTTTTACTAGGAAATGGTTATCACAGGAGAGCTCAACTTTAAGTACATGGATGGAAATTACAATGGACACTTACAAAATGGAGAAGATAACAGCATCTGTTAATCATAAGCTGGAACAATTTGATTCATACTGGGAAAAATGGTTTAACTACGTAATGCCTCATAGGCCTGATTTTATTCTCACAAATCAACGAATCTGTTGTAAAAATAAATCACTCCCTACTTGTACATAGTTCTTTCCTTTTGCTTGTTTTTTTCTTTCCACTCTTTTCTATAAGTGTATACCCCAGATAAATACTTTGTGGAGATTTTGTGATATATATGATTATATGATATATATGTGCAATGTCTGAAATACATCTTATGGAAATGTTTGTTTGATGAACTTCAATAAAAAATACAAAAAAAAGAAATATATAACTAAGAATTAGAATACTTAGAAGATAAGAAAATATTTAAATAATTAAACACATCTAAATTACATCACTTTAAAAATGCAAATGACCTGATACTCACTGTCCTTCTAAGGAAACACGAGGAAATCTGCAGATGCTGGAAATTCAAGCAACATGCACAAAATGCTGGTGGAACACAGCAGGCCAGGCAGCATCCATAAGGAGAAGCACTGTTGACATTTTGGGCCGAGACTCTTCGTCCTGACGAAACATCAACAGTGCTTCTCCTTATAGATGCTGCCTGGCCTGCTGCGTTCCAGCAGCATTTTGTGTGTGGTCCTTCTAAGGAACCATTTCTCTCTGTTGAGTAGAAGGAGATCACTAAGCTCGGAATAACAGATGAGGATGCCTTGAATTCAAGGCCATATGATCACTCTCGCCTCATTTTCCTTTCCATCAATTTCATAAACTACTCTGACAATGGAAGTTATTTCAAAATGCTATCATAAACTTACTTGTTAGTTAGTTTGATAGTATGACATATACAGAGTTCAAGTTCTTATCCATGCTTACTAGTTCATATTAATGAGTTCATTTATATGTACAAAGTTGTTAGCTAATTAGCAATTGCATTGTTTCAAAACTCGCTCCATTGCAGCGTAAAGGGTATATCCTAGCCTCCAGCAGGTAGTTTTAGTAGAAATGTTTAGTGTGGATTTTTATTTTTAGGGAAATGCATGCTAGAGACTCTTATAGATTCTTACTTGATGAGGAATTACTCGTGGGCGCAAAATTTGCTGCGATTTCCTTGATATATTCTCTTTGTTTCATTCAATACAAGGTAAATGTGGCCATGCATGAATATGGATTGCAAATATTTAGTAACAAATATAACATGCTTCGTGTGTTTTGGTTTGCCTGGCAAAATCAGCTAGATTATGAGAGACAATGAGCCAATAATGGTTTTATCTACTCAGCTACCTTCGTGTTAGTAGAAGGATTAATTTGATTCACTTTCAGATTAATTAATTTATTTAACTTCAATCAATTTCAAGTTCCTGGGTGCAGGTATCTCTGAGGATCTAACCTGGTCCCAAATGGACAGCAACCACATTTCATCAGGAGTTTGTGGAGATTTGGTTTGTCTCCTACAACACTCGAAACTTCTACAGATGTACTGTGGTGAGCATTCTGACTGGCTGGTATTACGGGCCTCCTGCACAGTATCTAAGTTAGCAGCAGAGCGTTATAAAATTAGTCAGCTCAATCATGGGTACTAGCCTCTGCAGTTCTCAAGGCATCTTCAAGGAGCGATGCCTCAGAAAAGTGGCTTCCACCATCAAGGATCTTACTACCCAGGACTTGCCCTCTTCTCATTGTTACCATCAGGAAAGAGGCACAGAAGCCTGAAGATACAGACTCAGTGATTCAGGAACATCTTCTTCCCCTCTGCCATCTGATTTCTAAATGGACATTAAACTCATGAACAGTACCTCACTATGTTTATTTTAACTTCTGTTTTTGCACTACATATCTTAGTTTAACTATTCAATAATAATACATATACCTACTGTAATTCATTTTTCTCTATTTATCATGTATTGTTTGTACTGCTGCTTCAAATTTAACAAATTTCATGACATATGCCAGTGATATTAAACCTGATTCTGATTCTGATAATTATGTACGTTGAACCAAGGAATGAAATGCTTTCAACCAACACACACAAAATGCTGGAGGAACTCAGCAGGCCAGATAGCACCTGCGGAAAAGAATACAGTCGACGTTTCGGGTTGAGAACCTTCAGCAGGACTGGAGGTAAAAAAGCTGTGGAGTAGATTTAAAAGGTGGTGGTAGGGGAGAGAGAATACAAGGTGATAAGTGAAATGCTTTGTTTATGTCAAAAACAAACAGAACTTAAGGATGTTCTGTGGGTGTTCAGCTTACCAGGAATTCATTGTGTTTACTTCCAGTTCTTCATCAATGGGATATACTGTAGTTTTAGCACATTGACAGGGGAAACTAAGAGTTTTGGATCAATTGTATATATAAAGCATGTAAGCCTAACTGCCACTGTGTTCTGATAGACTTGAGAAGCACGTAGTCAGCCACAATACCACAATGCTCAGGGGAGTCTGAGTCTATCACCTATTTAACATTGCAGTCCCGACAGATTTTTTTGTCAGCCCTGTATATATATTGCTTTCTCCTGTATAAATTTTTCTCAGCTATTTAGGTCAATGCTCAATATGAATACATATTTCATTATATTTTCAACCTTGTCAGTGCTGTTCTTTGGCCATACTGTTCTAATTAGCATTAACCAACTATGCACTTCATCAAATGCTACTAAATCAAAGCTGAAAGCTCTGTAGCGCCTGAATCATTTCCCAAACAGCAAAAAGAAGCTGTGTTCTATCCTGTCAGAAGGGGTACACCACATGCTTATAAAACACAGAACAGGGTAACATTAACTCTTTGTGAAGTCAAAGGGATAGTTGATGATTTGGGTAAATATCCTGCACCAGTCCATCCCTTTGCCTCCACAAAATGCTCCTTGACCCACTGCGTTCCTCTAATGTTTTTTTTGCTCCAGATTCCAGCATCTGTGGCATCTAGAGTTTACTATTAAACCTTATCAACTTAAAGTGATTGAAGTTTTTTTGTCAAGGACTATTGCATTATTTGAATTCTGAGCTTTGGCATTAAAGTAAACTCAAAACTAATTTATTTGTTACTCTGCTGCCTCTGTATCTTCACCCACCTTCCTCAAAAATTGACAGATATTGGGTAGAATTTGAATAGATCTTTGCTGTGATGATCATCACACATCCATCAGCATTCCACATCATTAAGTGGCTGAAGACAACAGAAGAGTTGAAAAATCTGTCCTTATTTACATTTTTATAACTAAGTTGTTAACATCTAGTCAGGAGCTGCCAGACAAAAGATTTATATTTTCACTTGAGTCTCCCCCTTCCAAGACTTTGATGGCACTCAAATTTCAATTCCTCATGGATGGGACAGGATTTTGCCATAGCCATTTCAGTTGCACAGATGATTGAATACCACAACAATGCCTATTTATCACAGTACAGTACATGGCACACAGTTGTCACTTCTGTAAACTGCTAATACCCTGTGCTCTTTTGAAACTGGGTTTTGTAGAGAATGATTGCCTTTCTTAAATCTACTAGAACTTCTTCAGTTCTTGATCTTAAAAATGTATGGATCATAAGTTTGGAAATGCATTCTGTGGATAAAATACTAGGTGCATATGGATAATTGTGAGTGGATTATATGTGCTTTGTATGTTTGTTTCTGCAGACTTTGTCATTTTAAGCTAACTGCTAAAAATAACATGTAACAAAATGCTGGAGGAAATCAGCAGGTCAGGCAGCATCAATGAAAATGGATAGATAGTTGACGTTTTGGGCTAAGACCCTTCTTCAGGCCAAAGAAGGAAAGGGGAAGGTGCCAGAACAAAAAGGTTGGGTAAGGGAAAGGTAGCTAACTAAAAGGTGATAGGCAGAGCCAAGTGGGTGGGAAATGTCAAGGGCTGGAGAAGAAGGAATCTGACAGGAAAGGAGAGTGGACTATTGAAGAAAGTGAAGGAGGAGGGAACCCAGGAGGAAATATTAGGTAAAAGGTCAAAACGGAAATAGGGGAAAAATAGCTGTTAAAAAATTGAGACGATGAATTGCAGTATGGGATGTGAGAATATACTGTAAGTCAGTGTAATCTTTCTAATTTACTATTAAACTATGACGATCTAAAGACTTGACAGGTCTATGGCATGATGGTATGCTTATTTTATGTCGTAGCTTTAAAATTGGAGCATTTGTCAAATGAGGATCAGTCTTCTAATATTAAAATATTCCAGAAAAAAAGCTGCTAAATCACTTTTGATTATTATCAAGTTTATTACACAGATGACCTAAGATCCAAGCTCTCAATATAAATCAATGAAGCAATATCAGTCTATTTATTTGGTTGTGATTTTCATCATCAATCACTGATGCTTCACTTCTGCTAGCCATCAAGCTAATGCCTTCTTATTCTAATGTATTCCTATGCTCACCGGCTGATTTGGTTATCCTATTGCACACACTTACTTATGCCACAGTATCATTTTTAGTTTTATTTCACTCAGTTTGTGGATTTAAATGTGGGGAGGCACAGCTGTGTTGTGGTTAGCACAGTGCTTCACAGTACAGCCCACCCAGGTTCAATTCCCACTGCTGCCTGTAAGGAGTTTGCATGCTCTCCCTGTAACCGTGTTGGCTTCCCCCACGTGCTCTGGTTTCCCCTCACAGTCCAAAGACATGCCTGCTGGTAGGTTAATTAAGACCATAAGACCGTAGGATGTAGGAGCAGAAGTAGGCCATTTGGCCCATCGAATCTGCTTCACCATTCAATCATGGGCTGATCCAATTCTTCCAGTCATCCCCACTCCCCTGTTTTCACCCCATACCCTTTGATACCCTGGCTCATCAAGAAACTATCTATCTCTGCCTTAAATACATCCAATAACTTGGCCTCCACATACTCTTGTGGGAACAAATTCCACAGATTTACCACCCTCTGACTAAAGTAATTTCTCCACATCTCAATTCTAATAGGACGTATTTCAATCCTGAAGTCGTGCCCTCTTGTCCTAGAATCCCCTACCACGAGAACTAACCTTGCCATATCTAATCTGTTCAGGCCTTTTAACATTTGGTATGTTTCTATGAGATCCCCCCCCCCCCCATTCTCCTGAACTCCAGGGAATACAGCCCAAAAGCTGCCAGATGTTACCCTTTCATTCCTGAAATAATTCTTGTGAATCTTCTCTGAACCCACTCCAGTTTCAGTATATCCTTCCAAAAATAAGGAGCCCAAAACTGCACATAATTAATCATTGAAACCTGTCCTGTGATTAGGCTAGTGTTAAGACAGGGGTTGCTGGGCAGCCCAGCTCGAAGGGCCAGAGGACTAATTCAACGCTGTAATTCAATAAATAAATAAATAAATTAATTAATTAACATGCTTCAATGATATATGTATAAGATGTTGAGAAATTGATTTGAGTGGGACTCCTGTACCAGTTGAACATAGTGCTTGTCATTCAGAACTTCCCACAGCATTTAAAAAACTGAAAAGCAGTTTACAGTGGCAGATGGAGAAACTGTAATCTAAGATTGGATGTACAATAAATGTAAAGACTCTAAAAAACACTCTTTACATGAATGTAAACAGGAAGAGATTGGTGAAAGTTATCTTGGAACATTTCAAAGCACTGAAGAAACTGAAACTGAGTATAAAATTTATCACCGAGGAGTTAAACAAATACAATAATATAGTTTCTTTGCAGAAATAGTAAAAAAAAATAGTCCAATGAGACTGAATAAATGAAAGGATCCTAGAGATTCTGCTGATGTTGGAAATCTTGAGCAACACAGACAGAATGCTAGAGCAACTCAACTGGTCAACATCACCCCTCCATAGATGCTGAGTTCCTCCAGCATTTTGTGTGTACTGCTTACAGTGATAATATTAGGCAGTAGTTCTAAAAATGCTAATGCGGTGAAAAGCAGCTGATACATAATATATGGAAGGTTGGCATTAAACTAAATATTCACCACCACAGCTGATTTCTTCAGCTGGTACTTTTCTTAGAGTTTTGGAAGCCCAAAACCTTTATTCTGATTTCTTGGATGTATGGTAGCACTTGAAAAGTTGCTTGGGATAAAGCAGATTCTATTTTGTGGCATACCAACAATCCTGTCCAAACTGATTGGTTTATTCTGGGAAAATATTTTGTCATCATGGAGTATTTAAGACCTCTATATAAATCAATTTTTTGGTCTTGATTTGAGCTTATTTTCCTGTACCCTAAAACCAACCCTTTTATATTTCCTCCCACGGTTGTAAACATACATCCTTGGCTTTTAAGAGTTCATTCATTTTGTT
Source organism: Hypanus sabinus (assembly GCF_030144855.1). NCBI lineage: Eukaryota > Metazoa > Chordata > Chondrichthyes > Myliobatiformes > Dasyatidae > Hypanus > Hypanus sabinus. Next base: position 69,726,501 of record NC_082713.1, on the reverse strand, counting down.
ATTCTAGAATTCTCTCAATTCCAGAAGAGTCTCAATGCACTGGGTAAAATTAAATGTAACCCCACTGTTCAATAAAAGCAGGAGAGATGAACATAACAAACTGAATCCATAAGCAGTAGGGTAAATGCAGGAATTAATCACTAAGCAGTTTTTAATAGGACCCCTTGGAAGATAAAAATGATTCGGCAATGCCAAAACTGAAAAAGAATTTGATTTTGGTTCATCTACCAATGATTATTTTTAGGGTGTAACAGTAGGGTGAATAATGGATTTCATTTACAGTGGATTCTGGTTAATTGGGACACCTGCTTACTTGGAACAACTCTTAAAGGACTAAACTAATCAAGAAAGTAGCTGGGATTCTCTTCACTTATTAGGGAAACTATGCCACTTAATTGGGGCAGGAGACTGATGCTGAACAGTTTCTAACTAGCGTCAGACTGGTGCACTTCTGTGTCTATTAGACACTAGACCAGGGGTCGGCAAACTTTTTGACGTGTGGGCCACAAAGGGTTCTAAAATTTGGCAGGGGGGCCGGACCAGGAGCAGATGGACGGAATGTTTTGGTAATACACCTCATAAGAGAAAATAAAATATCATGGGATATGTAGAAAACATGTGCTTTAATTTCAACTGAAAATGAACAAATGCATTACAACAAAATATCTGTCTTTGAAGTCCCATGGTATTTAGCTATTTATTGAAATGACTTTTAAAACACTGAAAATTAAATGAATAAAATACAGCTTTTTTAATAGTAACAGTTATTATTTTAAAGCACTGAAAATTCTGTTATCCTTCAAGATATTATCATCATCACTCTCCTCCTGACTGTCCTTAATTCAAAAACGGTAGGAGATGCAGGTCTACTTGTCCTGCTCCTTCTTATTCAATTGTCCCCTGTGCCAAAACTCAACAACGACCAGCACAAAGACAGAACAGTGAAAGCGTGCCAGTATGTGGAGCGCGTTATTTGTTCTGGAGCGCATTTTTTATTTTGAGAACGTACGTGCACCTGCGCACTACTGATGTCCATCACTTAACAGAAATGACATGTAACATGTAAGGCTTATTGAAAAAATATTTTCAAATGCATTTTTTACATAACACAACGAAGAAACTTATTTTTAATTTCAGTGGGAAAAGTGTTGTTGGTCTCCCTTTTTAGCCAGCGCATCAAAGTCTGGATTTAGTTTTGTTGTGGCGATTCTCAGGATGGATCTGAGATGTTGGTCAGTTAACTTGGATCTGTGGCTGGCTTTGTTGATGTTCATGACGCTGAATGCCTGTTCACACAAATAGGTCGAGCCAAACAAAGAGTAAAGCGCAAATGTGGAGTATTATGCTGCACCTCAACAAAGGTCAATGTATATAGAGTGCGTCATCTATTAGGAAAACGCCAGAATTGCGGGGAAACAACGTTAACAAGGTTTATTAATATAATTTCATCAAGTTCTGCGGGCCGGATTAAAAAGCTTAACGGGCCGCATATGGCCCGCGGGCCGTAGTTTGCCCATGCCTGCACTAGACTGTGCTTAAAGTAAATAGTTTTTAAATAGCATCACCTCTGTGTGTCTGTATTCAAACAGCAGTAAGACAAAGCAGAACTGTTTTGCTCACTGCAGTTTCAAGCAATTAGGCTTGGAGATACCAGAAATCGTCAGACCTGGAAATGAAATGACTTCACTACTTCAATAGTAAAGTCCAATGATAGTTCCAATGAAAATGAAGATTTGGAAATGCAATTATTGATAAAATTGTATGAAGGCAGTCCATTATCTGCACTAGGTATGTGCACTGATTTTGTTCATTTACACTTAATCAAAAGAACGCAGCAGATGAGTTCCTCCATCGATAACTATTGGGAGCTAATACACAGTTCTATAACATGATAGTAGTATTGATAGTGTTCGAATTTGTTCTGTATTTCATTTAAACACATAATATGTTACGCAGTTACATGACAGTTTGTCTTTTAAACACCTTTTTAAATATTTCCATGAAACGTAGGCTAATTAGGGCAGCCGGTAACTGGGTCAAAATGTGGTTCCAATGTGTCCCAGTTATGCAGAATCCACAGTAATTAGAAATTTAGAAAACATTTAATAAAGTTTTACATGAGATGCGATGTATCAACTATGAATCTTTGTCCTAGGTTCAGGTATATCTGTTTATGAGTGTGAAAAAGGTGTGTAAAGTTCCTTCACTCAGAGTGTTATGAATTTCCGAATCATTCATCACAAAGAGCTGTGAACTCATAGACATGAATATACAGTATTCTTGACAAGTGACTGATGCATTTTAGAGCTGTGGTATTTAGAAATTAGAAGAGAGTGTGAAGTTGATGTGAGAAATCAGATATGAAAATGAATAAAGAAAATTCAGTGATAACTACAGCTCTTACCAAAACAAGTTACAAAGGCATTTAGGACCAAGTTCATTCATGAATACTGGATGCCAGGCCTTGTAGACTGCTCCTATTCTGTTTCTTCTATTCTTACATTTCCAGTTAGCATGTACTTGAGTTTCTGCATCTGTATAATCCCAGTGTATTGCTGAGGCTAAAATAAATGCAAGTTTCTGCACACACTTTTCACGTTATTGATCTTATCGTTCACATAAAGCAGCTCATTAAAATTTCCTGGCGCTTGCTGAATGTTAATTTTGTATAGGATGAATCACCATTAGTCTTTATTTGAAAAATGTTATACTTATCACATCAAGCTCCTTTGATACATTGCGCACCTTTTGTAATCCACAATTTAATTCATATATACTCAACAGTGTTGACCAGTGTTCTCCTTTTATACAGGCCAAGAATTAATTTCTAAATCTCTCATTAATATTTTTATGATCATTATCTTGAGTTTATAAACCTTAGCTACCATCTTCCTGACCAATCTATGCAAGTATACATTGGATAGCAATTAATTTTGTTAGTTAAAATTAAATCATTTTATTCACTTTCATGACCTAAGGCCAGCATTTATTTCTCATCCCTAACTACTACTGAGAAGGTGGTGGTGAATTCAAGCTTCTTATACTCAAATTATTGCTCTAATTCTAATAATTAGCTGCTATTTAAAATTATTTTATTTTGCTGTAATGCATCTGTGCAATGCTGCTCTCTTATCCTGGTCTTGAATGCTGTTGGGGTTTGCTTTGGCACAAGCTTGTGGTGGTCACTGTGTTTCCCTTATTTGCTTTCACAGCTGAGTTTGGGTCAAGAGGTAATTGCATCACATCTGAGTATTCTCCTGTGTGCAATGGCTTTACAAGAGTTTGAACCCATTCAGGTGAAAGACTATCAAATCAATTGTGTTAATAAATGTCCTGGTCTGTTTGGTCTGGTGTATATTGTAAAGCCAATATCTCCAATAGGCCCACTCACATTTACCAAGTTCAGAAACGTATCTGCATTTAGCTGTAAAAAGTACAACCCAAGGATTTAATAACAAAGGAGAAACCACTTCTTATTGTGCTGATTTACCTTTCCTTGATTTCAAAAACTTACAACAACATGCAACAACAACATCCCCTGACACATTCTCTCCTAAATTACAAGCATAAGCCTATACAGTCCTGGTTATCTTGGTGGTCAATCCATAATGGAAGATTTCAGTTTTAACATTATTATGTTGTCTATGTGGCCTGACACTTACCTTGGTGCAGTTTGTTCCGTGGTGGAATACATGTAAAATGATAATTAAGTCCCACTTTGTGGAGTAAATACATCATGTGACTTCACCTTTCATGCTACTGTCCCTTGCACCCTCCACATCTCCCACCTTTGAGTGCTCCATCTTTATCAAATAAGTCTATGAAATGGTTGTTTTAAAGAATCATTCTATCATCATTAGGGAAAATATATTATGCTTGATGTTCAATCATTATCAGAAAATTGGATTTTCAGAAACACTCTCAAACAGCTAAGAGGGGCAAGTCTGTTAACAATGTAACAATAAGCCCACAGTGTATCTTTAATTTTTATGTGAAGAAGTCATGCAACATTCGAGGGAAGAATAGATGTGTAAGACTGGAATCTGTAAAAATCCAGGAGGTTTACATTTTACATATTGATTTACTCATGGGATAACACTTTGGCCATTTCAATGCCAGAAATCTCAATAACTTCTATTCATATTCCACCAGCTTCATACTTACACTAATGATGAGTCTCAAGTTCAAGTTATGAAATATAAATTAGGATGGAGCCTTTATGTTGCTTTTCAGAAAAAAATAATGACTGTAAGATATATGTCTATTTCAAAGTATATAGACTGTGAAATTGTAAACCAACAGTAAAGCTTGTATATGGCAGTATATATACAAATCTACAACATCCTTCTTTTTGTAAAAGGAAGTTCAAGTTCAGTTTATTGGCATTCAACTGTACACGTGTATACTACCAAACAAAGCAGTATTCCTCCGAGGTGAACAACTGTACATATAACTCTCACACACAACACATAAAGTAATAGTCCACAGATAAATATTAAGGTGTATTACTGACACATGTTGAAAAGTAAACATGATTAGACCTGGGTGGTGAATGGGAGCTCAGTAGTCTCACAGCCTGGGAGAAGAAGCTGTTTCCCATCCTAACACTTGTTCTAATGCTAGAGTACTTCCTGCCTGATTGTCAGGGTCGAAGTGATTGTTGGACAGATGGGAAGAATCATTGACAATACTAAGGGTCCTGTGTATGCAGTACCTGATAGATATCCCTTGTAGGTGAAAGAGAAACCCCAATGATCCTGTTAGCAATCTTCACAGTCCTTTGTTGTAGGGACTTACGGATCGATACCTTGTAATTCCTGTACCAGACAGTGATGCAGCTGGTCAGGACCCTCTCGATGGTGCCCCTGTAAAAATTTGTTAGAATGGTGGTGGGGGGTGGGGGTGGTATTTAAACCTTACTTGCTGCAATCTCCTGAGGAAGTGGAGACACTGCTGTGCTTCATTGGCCAAAGAGGGCCCAGGTCTGTTATGTGTACTCCTAGAAACTTGGTGCTCAATAGAGGAGTCATATACGTGCAGTCAACCTGCACCTTTCTGAAGTCTATAATCAGCTCTTTGGTCTTGTCCACAATGAAACTTCAGTTGTTGCGCTTGCACAAGTCTACCAGCCGCCGTACCTCCTCTTTGTACACTGTCTCTTCATTATTGTTAATGAGGGCAAACACTGTTGTGTCATCTGCAAACTTGATCATTCAGTTTGAACTAGCTGTACAGTCAAGCATCAGAACGTGAACAGGATTGTGGGCTGAGCACACAGCCCTGGGGAGTGCCGATACTCATTGTGATGAAGCTAGAAATGTTTCTGCCAGGAAGGACTGACTGTAGTCTTTCTGTCCAGAAGTCCAATATCCAGTTGCAGAGAGAGGTGTTGAGACCTAACGAGAACAGTTTACCCACAAGCTTCTGAGGGATGGTCTAATTAAACACTGAGCTGAATGCAGTAAACAGCATCCTGGCCAATGAGGCATCATATTCCAGGTAGGACAGGACAGAAAGGATTGCAGAGGTTATGGCATCATCGGTGGTCTCAGTGGAATTCCAGACAACATCACTCCTGTCCGTTCAGCAGGTAAGAGTTCCCAAAAGATTTACACCAGTCTCTCCTTCTTCATGATTAGACATAAGACCTGTAGTTCTCTTCACAACACCATAGGAATATATTTTCATCACCACCTCCTCAAAGGAAATTAAGGACAAGCTTTGTGAGTGACCCAGGCATTCCTTTAGTGAATAAAAAGAGTTAAAACTGATGGATTATACATTAAACATTATATTTGCAAATGTCAGACTTGTTTCTTATTTCATGGTATCTATGAGTGCTCTAGGTTGTGGAATGTACCTTTATACTGCATGTGTGCAGTTCTGAGGAAGGGTAAAGAAAATATTCAAAAGGGTGTCAACCCCAGACAGGACTGCATGGCTTTATGAAGATAAGGGAGAGTTTAGCTAGAAGGCAGTTAAAAGCAAGAGTTGTTTGGGACCATCAAATTGTATTTCACAAATGTTCGGTGATTGAGGAAAAAAATCAAAATCGAAATCAAAAAAATTTTTTTGTTGATTTGTATTGTGTAATAGTTAATGTAGAAGTAAGTAATTTACATACAGCTAAAACAGGCATTGCCCAGTTGAGACTTGCATTCATGTGGAGTTATCCAATTCTGAACACGTTCTGGGTGTGTCAGTCACTAATACCGTTGTTCACTTGTGGACATTGATTCAGCATTTACATGGACTGTTATTTTCACTTCAAATTTACCTAAATAATGGCACCTAAAATTCATTATTAGATTTATGTTTAATCACTTTCACCTGACAGACAACAATAATGTTCAGACAGATAAAAACAAGATTTCACTGATGCTGCTTTGAAACAATGTTAAATGGCCTGTCACAGTAATCACCGGTGTTGTCACTTTCAATGGCCTATGGACTTGAATTTGCTCACTTCACTCAGATCTTCAGACAAAACTGGCTAAGCAAGACTAAACTGGCAACCATATTGCTGCTGAACTGAATGGAGACCACAATAGTGTCACAAGCAGGAATCGTTTTAAGTAAAAATTTTTTTGTCAGTTAGCATGTGGACCGTATGCTCACCTCATGGGTGTACATTGTCCTTGCATTACTTACCTTGTCTAATTGTTTATCTTTGCATTAGCTCTGTTTTTCACTTTGTTTTGCAGGTGTCGTGCTTGGGATCATGGGGATAGTTAACTCTTTGTACTTGTCACCTTTCTTTAATTTAGGATAATTTAATTAGCATGTTATTCTCAATGTCAGGAATCCCTATGTGCTCCAGGCTGTACTTAAGGGGTACACTCCATTCCCTCTCTGTTGGGTCATTGTAGTTCCTTGCCTGGTGAAACTCAGACCAAGTTCTTCTGTATATCAGGAGTGATTTCAGTTCATTGAGATTCTGTACAATTTGCTTGAGCTCCTGTTAGTTTTTTGCTGTTAATTTCTGTAATAAGTCTTCAGTTTTGTTTTAATTGCTGAAGTCTCTGTGATACTCGCACTTGAGTTCATTAGTGACCCTCAAAAATAGTGCAGTTAAAAAAAATGTGATCATATTGTGTGCACCACGCTGATGCCCCTGTACAGCATTCAGCAGTCAAGGTGCCCTACTCTCCTCCTTTGGTCATCAAATGAGACCAGCCATTGTCTGCTATACCGAAGCCACAGCAGCAGTGGCAGTAAGGAAAAAAAGGAAAGAATCAGCAGACATGATAAAGTACAGAAAGAATAAAAAGAGAAGGAAGTAGGAGAGAAAGAATGAGAGAGAGAGAGAGAGAGAGAGAGGGGGGGGTGGAGTGAGAGGGAGGGAGGCGTGTGAAGAGAGGGGAGAGAGACAGAGAGAGAGAAGAAGAAGAAAAAAAGAAGCAGAAGTTATGTTGTACATGAGTAGGCTTTGTATGGGCAACATTGGCAGTGTGTCTGAATGGAGATGACATCATAAGCTGTAGGAAAAATGAAAAACTTTTGCATAGTAAGAAATTTATCTTAGCAATCTTGGGAGGTCAGGATAGTTTCAAGACTTCAGTTACCAGTGCGTGTGGTATTGTTCTTCATGGAAATTTCCTTAGCAACTTCCTGCCAGTGTCACTTTTAAGATTTCAAGTTTATCGATTCAGGACTGTTTATTGTCACTCTTCAAGACACAAGTGGAAAAGTGAATGCAGTGAGTGTTGTTCTGGATCCATTATTAAAAAAAATGCAAGAAACGAAAAGAACATAATCATAAAAAACAAAAAAAGACAGTGAATATAAATATAAATCCAATGCTATAAAACACAATGTACAAATAATTGTTAAATGCTAGGACCAATTGTATGTATATAAAGTCACTTACCGGTAGTCCTGGGGATCTCCAATGAGCAGTTGAACAGAACACATTTCTCAGGTGGTTATATCACCCACGAACTGCTCTAGGTCTGTTTAAAGAAAAACAACTTTCCTGCTCTTGGGATTTAATGGCATAGCAATGGCAAATAAGCTTCTCACTCAAGGAACTGGAGGAGCACTAGGGGCATTATACATATCCCTTTAAAACCTGGCTGCTGAGTTCTCAACAACAGCCTAAGTGTCAGAGCTGTGAGAAATTCAGCTGTCACAAAATGCTACTTGAAAATAAATCCTATGGAATAGAACAATCTCAAGTCATTTGAATGCAGTTATATGGAAACATACAATATAGCTTTTATGCTGAAAATTCATTGCACACAAATTTTGAAGCCTACACTTCTAAACTCAAGATTGAACTTGTAAGACAAAACAGACTGAGTGTTTGAAGTGGCTATTAAATGAAAAATAAATGCAATAATTTTCTTTGGTTGGATAGGTGGTTTAAAGGCTTTTTCTCATTTCTGATATACTGAATGATTCAGAAATAAGCAGGTGGTGAATTGACTTCCAGTTGTTTACGTCTAAGTGTTTAAACCATTTCATCGTACCCAGTTCTTGGTCATCTAGTCCAATCTTTCAACTCACTACTGCCTGTCTTTCATAGTAAAGGGACAATATTGATAAATTGTTAAAACGTTGCTCTGATTGAAATATTTCCCTTTTTCTTACAATGTTCTGCATCCCCACTTTTTGAGACTCCTTGTGCCACGTACCATTTTAGCTGCTTCATCAGCTACCTTCCTTCCTTCATAAAATCAGTAGTGGGGATGTTCACTGATGGTTGCACAGAGATCAGTGCCATTCATAACTCTTCAGGGAAAGAAGCAGTCCACATTTGCATGCAGCAAGACCTAGTTACTATTCAGGCATCGGCTGATATGTAAGGTAACATTTGCACCACAAATATCTCAGACAATGTCCATGTCCAACAGAAGAAAATCCAAATACTTGCTTCTGACTTTCAATGACATTGCCATCACAAATTGTCACAATTGATCAAGTCTGGTTGAGTTTGTAGTAATAAGCAAAAATAAGGTGAGATACAGGGAAAAAAAAACTTTCAGTAGCGTCTAGGCAAAATTCAAATTCAGACAAAACTCAAGATGTAGAGACAAGGGCAGCATGGTAGTTTAGTGGTTAGCACAATGTTTTATAGTACAGGCAACCCTGGTTCAATTCCCACCACTGGGTGTAAAGAATTTGTATGTTCTCCCCATGTGTTCCCTACAGGTTTCCTCCCATAGCCCAAAGACCTACTGGTTGGTAGGTTAATTGGTCTTTGTAAATTGTTCTGTGATTAGATTCAGATTAAATCGGGTGATGGCTCGAAGGGCCAGGAGGGCCTATTCTGCACTGTATCTCAGTAAATAAATACACATATGCAATATATTGAGAAAGTAAGGAGGCTTGGGGACATTGCTTTGTGGATCCAGAACTGGCTTGCCCACAGAAGGCAAAGAATGGTAGACGGGTCATATTCTGCATGGAGGTTGGTGACCAGTGGTGTGCCTCAGGGGTCTATTATGGAACCCTTACTCTTTGTGATTTTTATAAATGACCTGGATGAGGAAGTGGAGGGATGGTTTGTAAGTTTGGTGATGACACAAAGGTTGGAGGTGTTGCGGATAGTGTGGAGGGCTGTCAGAGGTTATAGATTGATAGGATGCAAAACTGGGCTGAGAAGTGACAGATGGAGTTCAACCAGATAAGTGTGAAGTGGTTCATTTTGGTAGGTCAAATAAGATGGCAGAATATAGTATTAATGGTAAGATTCTTGGCAGTGTGGAGGAACAGGGATCTTGGGGTCCGAGTCCATAGGACGTTCAAAGCAGCTGCACAGGTTGACTCTGTGGTTAAGAAGACATGTGGTATATTGGCCTTCATTAATCGTGGAATTGAATTTAGAAGCCGAGAGGTAATGTTGCAGTTATATAGGACCCTGGTCAGACCCCACTTGGAGTACTGTACTCAGTTCTGGTCGCCTCACTTCAGGAAGGATGTGGAAGCCAGAGGAGATTTACAAGGATGTTGCCTGGATTGGGGGAACATACCTTATGAAAACAGGTTGAGTGAAATCGGCCTTTTCTCCTTGGAGCGACGGAGGATGAGAGGTGACCTGATAGAGGTATATAAGATGATAAGAGGCATTGATGGTGTGGGTAGTCAGAGTTTTTTTCCCAGGGCTGAAATGGCTGCCACAAGTGGACACAGGTTTAAGGTGCTGGGGTGTAGGTACAGAGGAGATGTCAGCTGCAAGTTTTTTACGCAGAGAGTGGTGAGTGCGTGGAAAGGGTTGCCAGCAATGGTGGTGGAGGCAGATATGTTAGGGTCTTTTAACAGACTCCTGGATAGGTACATGGATCTTAGAAAAATAGAGGGCTATGGGTAAGCCTAGTCATTTCTAAGGTAGGGACATGTTCGACACAACTTTGTGGGCCGAAGGGCCTGTATTGTGCTGTAGGTTTTCTATGTTTTCTATGAACAAATGTGCAGAAAAACTACAAGGAAAAATATATGGTAGTGTTAAAGGTAATGTTCCATTGCTGAAGTATGATTAGGTTTGTACAGGTAGGTTCAAGGACTTGAAGGTTATAGAAAAGTACTGTAGCTGTTTCTGAATGTAGTGTGTAAGATCTCAGGCATCTGTGCCACCTGCCCAACAGTTGCAGCGAGAAGAAGACATTACCTAGATGACCTGAGGATCCCTGATGATAGACCATCATTAGGCAATTATTAATTTGAAGACAGCAGGAATGATTATGTTGAAACAATTACTAGTATCATATGATCAAGGTGTTTCATTTCTGATTGCGTACTATAATCTTTTTATCTTCCACCAGCCACACATAACATCTTCGCAAAAATGCCACAACATCCACAATCAGTGACGTTGAGTCCTCATGAAACTATATATGGATACTCTTCAGGAGAATGTCACTCATTATCCTCTGAAATTTGTCAGCAAATAAAACTGAAGTTACACAAGGACAGCATCTGGGAGCAATATGCTATGGAAGCTAAAATTTGGATGACTTTGGTTATATCCATTTTGTTTCCAATTTAAATCTTGTTCAGTACCACCAGAGAATTTTGCTATTGCTATTTGTACAAGATAGCTTTCCAGGAGTGTGCTGATTAAAGATGTACAGCATGGCTTTCCCTTTACAAATTCCATTGCTTTTACAACAGCATTACTCAGATTAAGCTATGGTACCAAAGTCATAATGTGATGGCCCTATTTTTTTGACCCACTTGCAGTGAATTTTAAGTTCCAAGTTGCACTGTGTGATGATTTGCATCAATAGATTAATATAACCACATGAACTGGGTAACCCAGGTGCTTAATCAGAGAAATTTCAGGTGGGCACATTAAAAAATGTTTAAGGATGATTGACCACTTGACTTTGAAATAATCCACTGTTTTATTAACCCCTTACCTCTACTATTTCAGTCCCACTGCTCTGCCACTTTTATTCTCAGTAAACTTAAAGTTATTCAAAACTTTGTCACCCATATCTTCAATCTCACCAAGTTCTGTTCACTCACTACCAATGCATTTGCAGACCTATACAGCATCTCATTTCCAAAACTGCTTCAATGTTACTGTTTTTATATGACCTTTTTCATAAAATTGCTTAAATGTTTCTCTAAATTTCTCCCATACTCACATTCCCTGAGATAACTAGGATTCTCCAAGTCTGAGCTCATCTCTGAATTTAATTCTTTCAGCCAGATTAACCTGTCATGACTCATGGGACCAAATTTGGAGTACTGTGTGCAATTCTGGTCACTCTTCTACAGGAAAGATATCTGTCATGGCGTGATCATGCAGGACTGGACCCAAGTATGGAGGAACTTCAGACTCTGTCTGTCATGGTGGACCAGCTCCACCTAGGAGTGGTGGATGGCAGGGTCATGACTTGATCCAGGAGTGGCAGAATCCCCATGAAGAGACGGAAACAAGAAGTTAGGCATAGGATTGCCAACAGAGCCTCGGAAGGACAACCAAGCAACGCCACAAGACAAATCCTTCTCTATAACACAGTAGGACTCCACTAACTAGTGACTCCTTTATATCATAGAATATGGGAAACACATGCCAGTCACAACTAACTTGACAAAATTAAACTGAAAGCACAAGAGCCTAATGTTTCTAGTTCAGGTAACAGTTAGCAAATACAGATGAACAAGAAACCGAGAAGATCAATGTTCTATGGCAAGCTGCACAGGTCATGGACCTCACGACAGATTTCAATAAGGTTGAAAAAATACAGAGGAAATTTCAAGAATTATGACAACCTGAGTTATGGGGAGAGGTTGAATAGGTTAGGACTTTATTTCCTGGACCATTGGAGAATAAGGGAAGATTTGATAGATGCATTCAAAATGAGGTGAGAATTGATAGGATAAATTCAAGCATGCGCTTTCGAGGTGCTGTTGACTCAGAATAGCACTAGAGGTCATAGGTTAAGGATGAAAGGTGAAACAGTTAAGGGGGAACTTCACTCAGAGAGTGGTGTGAGTGTGGAAGAAATTGCAGGTGGAAGTGGTGGACTTGGATTCAATTACAAAATATAAGAGAAGTTTGAAAATGGATGTGAGTGGAATGGTACGGATGCCATTAGATGGAACTAAGCAGAATAACAAATTGGCCCAGATAGTTGCACCAAGGCACCTGTTTCTGTGCAGCAGTGTTTTTTGACTGTAACATTTGCAATTCCTCTTAAAATTCCTTTGGTTCTCATATTTCCTGCCTTTAAAGGTATTGGTCTAGTGATCTGAAGGTCGCTAGTTCAAGCCTCAACTAAGGCAGCGTGTTGTATCCTTGAGCAAGGCACTTAACCACACATTGTTCTGCAATGACACTGGTGCCAAGCTGTATCGGCCCTTGCCTTTCCCTTGAACGACATTGGTGGCATGGAGAGGAAAGACTTGCAGCATGGGCAACTGCCGGTATCCCATACAACCCTGCTCAAGCCTGCACCCTGGAAGCTTTCCAAGGTGCAAATCCATGGTCTCTCGAGACTAATGGATACCTAAAATTTCCTTCCTTTGTAAAGATTATCCTAAAAACCTATCATTCTGACCAAGCTAAAACTGACCTTTTTAATCTTTTTTTTCTATTTGTTAATACAGCCTGTGAAGATTCATGTTTCTCATGTATATATAAACTGGAGGAGGAAGAATAAAACACCCATGCCATTTAAGCTAGAAATTCATGATCTAGAAGTTGTGGAAGTGGAAGTTATTTTAGCATTATGTTCCATGTAAAACTCTTTGGACACATTAACGTTTGATAAAGGTTGCTAATGTTGATGCAAAAAACTTGGTCAATTGCCTACTCTTCTGCCATTAAGAGACAACCCTCAGGGTGGTGGAGCAACACCTTATATTCTGTTTGGGTAGCCTCCAACATGCTGGCATGAATATCGATTTCTCCTTCCAATAAAAAAAAATCCCTCCCCCTTGCTCTGCTCCCCACTCTGACCTTTTACCTCTTCTCACCAGCTTATCACTTCCCCCTCGGTCCACTTCTCATTCCCTTTCTCCTATGGGCCACTCCCCTCTCCTATCAGATTCCTTCTTCCCCAGCCCTTTTCCTTTCTACCAGCTTGGCTTCAGCCATCACCTAGCAACACACACAAAATGCTAGAGAATGATGCGCTGATGAACGGTCTCGGGCCGGAGCGTTGACTGTTTACTCTGTTGCATAGAAGCTGCCTGGCCTGGTGAGTTATTCCAGCATTTTGTGTGTGTGGCTTGGATTTCCATCATCTATGCCCTTTTATTCTGGCATCTTACCGCTTCCTTTTCAGTCCTGAAGAAGGGCCTTGGCCCGAAAAATCAACTCCTTATTGATTTCCATAGATGCTGGCTGACCTGTTGAGTTCCTCCAGCATTTTGTAAGTGTTGCATTAGATTTTCAATATCTTCAGACTTTCTTGTGCTTATAAGGCAATAAATCTATAAGATATTGGAGCAGAATGAGGCCATCAAGTCTGCTCTGCCATTTCATCATGGCTGATCCAATTATCATCTCAGACCCACTCTCCTGCCTTCTCTCCACATCTCTTCATGCCCTGAGAAATCAAGGATCTATCAATCTCTGCCCTGAATATACATAAAGATTTGGCCTCCACAGCTACCTGTGGCAAAGAATTCCACAGATTCACCACTCGCGAGCGAAAGAAATTCCATTCAGAAGGATGTCCCACTCTTCTGAGGCTGTGTCCTCTGGACTTACAGACTCCCACCATAGGAAACATACTCTCTCCATCCACTCTATCAAGGCCTTTCACCATTTGATGGGTTTCAATGAGGTCACCCCTCATTCTTCTGAATTACAGCGAACACAGGCCCAGAGCCATCAAATGCTCTGCATATGACAAGCCATTTAATCCTGGAATCATTTTTGTGAAACTCCTTTGAACCCTCTTTGGTTTCAGCACATCCGTTCTAAGATAAGGTGCCCAAAATTGCTCACGATATTCCAAGTGAGGCCTCACTAATGCTTCATAAATTCTCAACATTAGGTTGTTGCTTTTATAGTCGAGTATTTTTGAAATGAAATATCCGACATTAGCTTTGCCTCAGATTTCAGGGTGAATTTAATTATATCATGATTACTTGCCCCTAAGGATCCTTGCACCCCCCCGCCCCCCCCGAATCCAGCAGCAATTTAGTTTTCACAATCTACCTGTATATTGAAGTCTTTCATGATGATTGTAACATTGCCCTTTTGGCATGAATTTTCTATCTCCCATTTTAATTTGTAGGCCACATCCTTATTACTGTTTCGGGCTCCGTATACAACTCCCATCAGGGCCTTTTTACTCTTGCAGTTCCTTAGCTCTGTCCACAATGATTCAACACCTTCCAACCTTGTGTCACCTCTTTTCCTGAAGGTTATTTTGTTTTAATAAGTGAGGCAATAAAATACCCCTAGCTTTCTTCTAGCAATAGATCAAAATTTCCAGTTTTAATAGCCACTGTTGGAAGAGAGGAAGAAGCAAGGGATATAGGTCATTGTAAGAGCAGGTTAAAAAGGTTTCACCCAGCCCCCATAAAGAGTTTGGTTGATTGAGGTTCTGCGCAGACACAACAGGGCTGTTTCATCACAGTTCTGACTAAGAGCTTGAAAAAGCAACAAGTTTTTCGATGGGAGTCGGTGATTGTAGTATGGTGCAGATGCAACAGGAGCATTCCTGCGCAGGTCTGACAAAGAGCTTTTAAAAACCCAGTCACTATAAAAGGGAGGTACTACCTAGTGGAATGGTCATTGTGGGAATGGTTGTCATCCAGGTAAGTTAATACTTTATTTTTTATTCAACTCTAGAGAAAATAAGAGGTATGTCTACACAGCAAGTGTTCTGTTCTGGGTGTCAGATGTGGGATTTCAAGGAATCTTCCAGCCCTTAGGAGGCCGTAATCATAATATGATTGAACTCATACAGCAACTTGAAAAGGAGAAGCATAAGTCACATATATCAGTATCCCAATGGAATTACAGAGGCATGAGAGTGAGCTTCCCCAGGTGGATTGCAGAAGGATACTGGTGGGAATGACAGCAGGGCAGAGATGGCTGAAGTCTCTGGAAATAGCTTACAAGGTGTAGAATAGATATTTCCCACAGATGAAGAAGTTCTCAATTGTTAGGGGTAGGCAACTGTGACTGACAAAGGAAGTTAAGCACTGCATAAAAGCCAAAGGAAGGGCTTATACGGTAGCAAAAGTGAGTGGAAAGTTGAATGATTGGGAAATTTTTAAAATCCATCAAAATGCAACTAAAAAAGCTATAAGAAGTGAAATGGTGAAATATGAGGGCAGACTAGCCAATAATATAAAGCAGGATACCAAAGGTTTTTTCAGTTATATAAGAGTAAAAGGGAGGTGAGGGTTGAGAATGGACCACTGAAAATGATGCTAGTGAGGTAGTAATGGAGGCTAGGGGGGAGCAGGTTTGGTGAGCAAAGAAATTGCAGATGAATGCAATGGGTACTTTGCATCTCTCTTCCTCACTGTGGAAGGTAATAACAGTGTGCCAGAAGTCCAAGAGTGTCAGTGAGCAGGAGGGAGTGCCATTGCCATGATAAGGGGAAATGTACTTGGCAAACTCAAAGGTCACTCAAAGGTGGATAAGTCACCAGATGGACTACATCCCAGAGTCCTCAGGGAGGTTGCTGAAAAGATGCAGAGGGACTTAGGAATCCTCATGCAAGACTCCCAGAGAGTTAATTTACAGGCTGAGTCTGTGGTAAAGAAGGCAAATGCAATGTTGGCACTTATTTCAAGGAGACTAGAATATAAAAGCAAGGACGTAATGCTGAGAATTTATAAAACACTAGTCAGACGGCACTTGAGTATTGTCAACAGTTTTGGGCCCCATATCTCTGAAAGCATGTGTTGTCATTGGAGAGAGTCCAGAGGAGTTTCATGAGAATGATTCCAGGAATGAAGGGGTTAACATATGAGGACTGTTTGGCAGCTTTGGGTCTGTACTTGCTGGAATTTAGAAGAATGCGGGGGGATGTCATTGAAACCTACCGAATGTTGAAAGAACTAGATAGGGTGGATGTGGAGAGGATGTTTCTTGTGGTGGGAGTATCCAGAACCAGAGGGTGCAGCTTCAAAATTGAGGGATGAGCCTTTAGAACAGATGTAAGGAGAAATTCTTTCAGCCAGTGAGTAGTAAATCTGTGAAATGCTCTGCTGCAGACTAGGCCACATCTGTGGGTATATTTAAGACAGAAGTTGATCATTTCCTGATCGGTCAGGACATCGAAGTGTATGGCAAGAAGGCTGGTGTATGGGGTTGAGTGGGATCCGGGATCAGCCATGATGGAATGGTGGAGCAGACTCAAAGGACTGAATGGCCTAATTCTGCTCCTATGTCTAATGGTCTTATGGGACCAAGTGAATCTCTAGGCATTCATAGGAAGATGCAAATCTTCCTAAGAAGGCTTGTAGTATAACTTTGTGAGATCAACTCGCTTCAGCAAATTCTGAAGGATATTGAAGGGGAAAAAAAGCAGAAATGTAAAGCGATGGATTGTTAGATTTGCAGAAGGGCAAGGAACTGATGGTGCTGATAGAAATATTCATCGTATTTAATATCCTTTTCTGCACACCATGCTACTCTGCAGAGTGAGGCATAGAAGATCAAATACAAGTTGGCACTGTTGCAATGTCAGCGATGTTCATTCCAGCATAATTTAACATTGAAACATCACGATGCTACCTGTTCATTCTTGTGCTAATATATTTGCTTCTCTTCTTCACTGAGGTGCTGAAGTAACTGTTTCACCTTACAAAATTAAATCAATGTTATTTTAAAGCATGTGCATCTTTTGAACCTATTTTTCCTACTACAGCCAGTTTCTTTAAGCCTTGAACCATTATCCATCCAAAAGGGCACACTGGTGACTTGCTCCCAAACCATTGCCTTTGCAGCTCGGTAATGATATACAAGAGTGACCTATCAGCTTCTCTCACTTGTGAGATGCTCTGCCAGGCTCAGCGACAAAATAACATTAGGACGCTGTCTGTCAGCTCTACTGTTACATACTGTTACATGAAAGGAAGGCAGCTTTGAAAAGTTCATGGTGTAGCAGCAAAAGCATCTGTTACAGTTCAGTATTGTCCCTCAGGGTCAATCCACTGCTTCAGGTGAATTGCTTTTGGTTGCTCAAGAAATTTGGAATTCGGCTTAAAGACAGCTTCTCATGACACATACCTAGAGGAAGAATGCAGGGATGTCTGAAAAACATTGAAGAAATACATTTATTTAAAAGAATACAAATTAAGATTAAATAAAACTGTAAAATTAATTGGAAAAATAGTGTTGATTGTAAAAAATCGCATGGATGTTTGATCAATGGAAAAAATATTGTTTAGTAATTGGGCGAGGGATGGAGGAATGAAGGAAGCATATAAAGTAATTAAGCATTCATGTATCCACTTGGCCAATTCCATGATCTTTGTTAGGGGTTACACCAAGCTATGCAGTACTTGCACATAGAATCTAGCCCCATTTGGGAATACTGCAGTGCATGTCCATTTTCCAAATGAAGTTTGACTTTTCTTTAGTAGTTTGGATCACTTGTATTTCTGACAGGCTGCTTCAATGCTTGTGGAGGTATCAAGTACATCTGTGCCTAGTAATTGCATTTTACCTTTATCTCAGTTGTGAGCTATGTTAGGCATTGATGGTCATGCATTTTCCCCCCAAAAAAGAGTGAAACTGGAGTAAGGATGATTTATACTCAGAGATATTCCAAAATGGGACCTTCACAATACCCCATTAGAACTCTGTTGAAGGCCCTTAACTGGAGAACATTGTCTTAAAAGTGCACTCCTCATGGCAGCACTGAGTATCTGTGAAGGGAAGGCTGTTGGGAACGCGAGAGAGGGCCTGTGTGTAATGAAACAGATATAGCATTGTTATGAAAAGGGGCCATGAATTTGCTGTGTTCGTAAGAAATGAATCAGCCAGATCCACCACTGCAAAAGGCTCCCAAGAGATGTTTTCATTCCCCTCCTCCTGTTTTGAATATACCTGCTTATTAAAAAAAAATGAAGAACTCAGTTTTACATCCACAAAAAAAATTGTTAATGTAAGCTGTAGAGGGCATGAATCAGTGTAAATTCTCTTCCAAAGAAGGATATACAGTGGCGTGCATAAGTTTGGGTACCCCTGGTCAAAATTTCTCTTATTGTGAATAGTCAAGTGAGTAGAAGATGAACTGATCACCAAAAGTCATCAAGTTAAAGAAGAAGCATCATTTTCAACATTTTAAGCAAGATTACTGTATTATTTTTGGTTTGTACAATTTTAGAGTGAAAAAAAGGAAAGGAGCACCGTGCAAAAGAGATTTGAGCTCTCAGATTAATTTTACCAAGGTCTCAGACCTTAATTAGCTTGTTAGGGCTATGGCTTCTTCGCAGTCATTGTTAGGAAAGGCAAGGTGAAGCAAGTTTCAAAGCTTAATAAATACCTTGACTCCTCAAACCTTGTCCCTGCAATCAGCAGCCATGGTCTCTTCTAAGCAGCTGCCTAGCACTCTGAAAATTAAAATAAATGATGCCCACAAAGCAGGAGAAGGCTATAAGGAGATAGCAAAGTGTTTTTAGGTAGCCGTTTCCTCAGTTCGTAATGTAATTAAGAAATGGCATTTAACAGGAATGGTGGAGGTCAAGTTGAAGTCTAGAAGACCAAGAAAACTTTATGAGAGAACTGCTCATAGGATTGTTAGAAAGGCAAGTTAAAACCCCTGTTTGACTGCAAAAGACCTTCAAGAAGATTTAGCAGACTCTGGAGTGGTAGTGCACTGTTCTACTGTGCAGCGACACCTGCACAAATATGACCTTCATGGAAGAGCCATCAGAAGAAAACTTTTCCAGCATCCTCACCACAAAATTCAGCATCAGAAGTTTGCAAAGGAACATCTAAACAAGCCTTTTGCATTTTGGAAACACGTCCTGTGGACTGATGGAGTTGAAGTAGATCTTTTTGGCTGCAATGAGCAATGGTATGTTTGGAGAAAGAAGGGTGCAGAATTTCATAAAAAGAACACCTCTCCAAATGTTACACACAGGGATGCATTCATCATGCTTTGGGCTTGTTTTGCAGCCAGTGGCATGGGGAACATTTCACTGGTAGAAGGAAGAATTAATTCAATTAAACACAGTACTAGCAAATTCAGGAAGTGAACATCATACCATCTGTAAAAAAGCTGAGGATGAAAAGATCATGACTTCTAAAACAGGATAATGATCCTAAACACACCTCGATATCCACAATGGACTAACCTCAAGAGGCGCAAGCTGAAGGTTTTGCCATGGCCCTCACAGTCCCCCAACATAAACATCATCAAAAGTCTGTGGATAGACTTCAAAAGAGCAGTGCACGCATGACAGGCCAAGAATCTCACAGAACTAGAAGCCTTTTGCAAGGAAGAATGGGTGAAAATCCCCCAAACAAGAAGTGAAAGACTCTTAGCTGACTACAGAAAGCGTTTTCATGCTGTGATACTTGCCAAAGGGGATGTTACTAAGTACTGACCATGCAGGGTGCCCAAACTTTTGCTTCGGGCCCTTTTCCTTTTTTGTTATTTTGAAACTGTAAAAGATGGAAATAAAAAAGTTATCTTGCTTAAAATATTAAAGTAATGTGTCATCTTTAACTTTATGCCTTTTGGAAATCAGGTCATCTTTTACTTGCTTAGCTATTCACAGTAACAGAAATTTTGACCAGGGGTGCCCAAACTTTTGCATGTCACTGTAAAAGAATGTATTGAGTCTTCTCTGATTTTCAGCTCATTTATTCAGTCTGGGTTTTGAGAACTGATGGGTGAAAGGACCACTTCTCTAAGTGAAAGTTATGATTTGACAAGCACTTCCTTTAAAAAAAACTGTCTTCCAATCCCTTTTGCCCTTACAGTCCATCCCTCCCTTGCTGTTCCGCAGAGAGATCACATTATGGGGCTGTACAGAACAAACAGATCCTTTAACACAGCCTCATGCATTCCAGCCATGGTGCGTATCTATGTTAATCTCATCTGCCTGCATTAGGCAAACACTCTACTCCTTTCCTAACCCTGCACTTGTCAAAAAGCATTTTAAACATTGCAAATCTGCCTCTAACAGCTTCTCTGGCATTTTGTTCCATTTAATCACCATCCACTGATTGAAAAGCTTGTCCCTTTAGATCTCCTTAACATTCCTCTTCTTCTACCTTTAAACCCATGCTTTCTAGCTTTAGACTCTCTATCCTGGAAAATGGACCCTAACTACATACCCTACTTACACCCATCATTATCCTATAAATATCCAGAAAGTTACCCCTCAGCTTCTTGTGCTCTGTTGAGAAAAAAAACAACCTATCCAACCTCTCCTTGTAACTAAAGTCCTTCCTTCCAGGCAACAACCTGGTGAACCTTTTGTGCACGCTTTATGCACTCTTTCTACCATGTTCTTCCTATAGTGTAACAAACAGAACTGTACATAATACATCAAATATGGTCTAATCAGTGTCTTGTATAACTTCATCATGATGTCCTAACTCCCTAATATAATTCTTTGGCAAGCATACCAAACACCTACTTCATTATTCTCTCCACCTATGTTACCATTTTTATGGAAATATGAATTTCTACCCCAACGTCTCTCTGGATAGCAATACTCCTGAGGTCTTTGCCATTTATGGTCAATTGCTGTAAGGGATCAAGGTCTAACCCTTAAAGTCACACTGACTGTGAAAGATGTCATAGACCCACCAAATCTAGCAGACTAACAAGCACTCACTTTATGCAAATCCTACACTCGTCCTATTTTATTCTTCACATTCTCATCATCCACTCACCAATTTCTACCATTCACCTACACACTAGGGACAATTTGCAGTGGCCAGTGAGTCATGTCTTTGGGATATGGGAGAAAATCAGAGCACCCAGAGGAAATGCACATTGTCCAAGGAAGAATGTGCAAATTCTACATAGGAATGCTGAGGGTTAGGACTGAACTCAGGTTTCTGAAGTTGTGGGACAGCATTTTTACGAGTTGTACCACTCAGCCACCCCTAACGTCTGGCACTGATGGTCATATCTTCACGGCTTGGCCTGACATTGCTGAGCAGCCCTGTATGGCCAATTATTGCCATCCTGAAGTGTCCAGAAATAGAGAGTTAGGTATCACCACCGAGCCACATATCTAGTGAGAATATATGCAAATAAATGTTGGAGATAGCACATAGAGTTAGATACAGCATGCATACTTCAGACTTTAGATGTTGCTCAAGCAGCCAACATTCAATTCTGATACCACCTGCTAAAGTCTCTTAATATTAGCAGAGAATCCTTTTATATAATAGAAAACATAGGTGTGATCCTAATTTCTAATTTCGCTGTAGCTCTAATTGAGTTTATCAATTCAAAAATTATCATCCATTCTAACTCAGAGAGCCAAATTATTTCAGTATGAAAATAGACATTGCACAAATAGTGATGTCATTAGGAACGTGTCTTACACCACAAAACACAAACATACTAATGTGAATAATGCACAGAAATGCCAGATGTAGTTTGTCAAATGGGTGAAATGTCATTTGGAAATCAGTGATATAATGTTCGAATTCCCATTAATCCAGTTAACCATTCTTCTATTGGACAATGTGGAAGGGGGAACCATTAATGGGGAGCCATTTCAAAGCTCCAGCTTGGCCCTCCTGTACTGTGTTATTCTACTACTACACTGTACCTTGTAATGTCCACTTTCACTATCAGAAGTAGGGCATATCTTTCTATTCAGATCTATACAATTAACCGTCTATCTCTTGGAACCTGTCTTCATTACAAAGTATAGTTACCATGATAATTTAAAACTTTATTCATGGTTTGCTGACACACTCTCTCTGTCTTCTGCATTCGCGTTCCTGTTCCTTTCATCCACAGGCTGGTGGATCTAAGAATCACTTAGATTCTCTCTAATGACACTGTTATTGGGTGGATTTCATCCCTTGTTCTGAATGTCAGTGTGACAAGAAGGAGAGTTATGCAGTTTAAACTGAGTGCAGAGCTTCCATTGGTTGCCTCGCTGGATCTACACACAAACAATGGGTGGTCCTATCCACCTGGGAGTGAATCCTGCCTTTTCAGGCAGTTCCTTTACCATAACTGAGAAGGATTTTCTTCTCTTACTCTAGCTATTGTTATGCACTGTCCCTTAGTGTGTTACAAGGTCCTTCACATTTCTTTAAAACCCTCTGTTGCTTTCTTTACCCTGTGATTTGCACTCTCATTCATGGGCATCTAGTGGGAATGCCAGTTAGGAGGAGAGAGATAACATGGTTTTAAGGGGGAAATAAGACAGTGGTGACCAGGGGAAGGTGAGAGTAACTGGGCAATACAAGCCCTCTGTGATATCTCAGCAGTTATATTCACTCTACTACTTCTCTTCCTCCTCCTCTGACCTTTCTCTATTTTAGGGTAGATCAATCCCATGACTGTTCCCTAAGTTTAGTGTTTCTTTTTGTGGGACAGTACCCTCATTCTTTGGACATACCCAAAAATCTGCAGAAAGCCACACTCCCATTTTCGGTACACATCCATAGGTGACCACTATTGGTAATAGATGCTGCTGCCAGATGTTTACTGACCTGGATGCAGTCCTCACTAGCTCTATAATCTGGTAAAAAAAGAAAGACATTGATGTTATTTCTACCTCTTTTGGTAGATGACTCGCACCTTGCCCACTTTTTTTATTGCATTGCTTCCAACCATGGCCCAAAAGGCCAATGATCTCCTGTACACTTCTATGTCTACTCTAGCAGTTCCTGGCTGGGTCGATCCCAAACTATCCCCAAACCCAAAGCTTCCTAATGGGCTGAGCTCAGGCCTTCCTTCAGAATTTTCAGGTAGATTGGATTATCCCTCCCCGGATTGTCCAACACTCAGTATTCCTTCTATGCTCAATATCTGCATTCTGCATAATGAATGGCAAGCTCATCGACTCTCTCACTTCCCCCTTAAAGCAATGTTATCTCTCCTCATTACTGGCATTCTCGTGAGTTGCCCATTTATTATCCCAAACTCCCTGGATCATTATTCCTCAGCCTTTTTGATTTTACAACACGTGTGTATCTTTTGGGTGCATCTGATGAATTTCAATCATTTCTTCAAGCTTGCACAGGAAATCAGAAGTCTCACAAGCAACCTTACATGAGGGCAGATTTGACAAAATACTCTGTTTGTCCCTGGGGTTGAAGGGTCTGTGAATGGTGATAATGGGTGTCAAGCGCTGGCTGGTGTCATCAGGATTCTAGAGCTGTCATTGTTTGACCTCAGTAGATGCCATTCCAACAGATATACCTGGGTATAACCTCCCTCTCAAATATTTTCACTCTAATTCCCACGTTAAGCAAAATATAAAGGATGGATAAAAATTAAACAGTACATTCTTAAAAACACAATGTATGTGCTTAGCAATCTTCCACTGAACTCATGATCCTGGTTGTAATTTTGTCATATCAAAGTATCTTAGCTCAAAATTTCATATTTATTCTTAAAACACACAAACACACTCACAAAAAAAATATTGTTGTTGTTTTTGTTGTTGTTGGTCCTTCGGTGTCAAAGACGACCGCAACTTCTGTCAGGTGGAGGGTTTGTGACTGTGGGTCCGGAGGTGACTGGTGAGGCCAATCCGGGCCCTGAAAACTTACCCACATGTGGGACACATGAGGGTAGGTGCTGCAATGGAAGTGGAGGTAGCTCAAGCCTTGCATGTGGTGCGTTTCCTCTGGGCCTCTGCGGTGCGTCTGATGTCTACTACATACGCTCCTTTAGTGGTCCTGCTCCACCAGGTTCGGCGGTCCAGAGCAAGCGATTCCCAGCTACTGGGATTGATGTTGAGGTCTTTGAGTGACACTTTGAGGCAGTCTTTCAAACTTTTCTTCTGCCCTCCACAAACAACTATACTGGTATACAATCTCCCCAGCTTTCACAATTGGTGGCCTTCTCGCACCAAGCTATCCAAAAGCCACACACACACACACACACACAAACACACACACATTTTGCATTTAATACTTTATGATCCCATGACCATTCATCTGAACATATCTAAGCATGGATGCTACTCTTAAACATCCTCCCCCGGATTGCTTAAGTCATTGGCCACACAGAGTGTCATGAATATATCCTGAATGAGCCCCCAAATATGTAACTGTGATCAAGGTCACAGAAGAGACACTGAAGCTGGTAACATAGAAGTCTTTATTCATCACAACAGGCATGTATTCTTGTGGAGACATTTGCAGTAGAGTCTCATAATCCTAAAAGTACATCAATTTCTTTTATACCCTTAAGATCAAAGGTAACGATGGTGTAAACAACTGAGCCCATGTTGCTTGGTTTGAAGACTGATTCTTGTCTGAATTAACATCTACAGATGGCCGTCCTTATCTGTGAATTCCACATCTGCGAATTCAACCAACCGCAAAATGCCAGGAGTGCTCTTCCAGCACTTGTTGTTCGAGCATGTAGAGACTTTTTTCCTTGTCACTATTCCCTAAACAATGCAGTACAACAACTATTTTGCATAGCATTTACATTGTATTAGGTACTATAAGTAATCTAGAGATGATTTAAAGTATACGGGAGGATGTGTGTGGGTTATCGTGGATCGGGATCAAAAAAATCCGAAGTTCTTTTACTAAGTAAGTTAGAACAGGTACATCTGGTATTATTTAGCATCAGTTAGTCAAATATTTGCATTCATATATAGTACATATTTTACCTTTCTATGCATATAAAACACTTAAGAACATATGTTTCAGCACCGGGCTCCGGAAGTTCCTGAGTTCGATCTAGTGACTGATCACTATTGAGTGCGTTCTCTATCATGCTGGGTTGATGTGGAGGAGCAAAAACCCAAAACCCCAAAGCCCAATAATTAAACCACTGCGTTGCTTAGTAGTAATTCTAGCTTTCATCGGGGCGCAGCCTTTCTCACTTGATCCTTTAAAATTGTTCCGATCATTGACTGACATAGCCTAGCATTTTTCCAATGACCGATGGTATTTCACCTCTTTCTGATAGCTTTATTATTTCCACTTAATTTTCAATCGTTATCGTGATTATTTTCATGAACAGAAACACTGTGGATTCAGATCTCTTCCGCTGGGTCCTAAGGTCCACTGCATTGAGACAGTTTGAATAAGGGACTTCAGCATCCGCAAATTTTGGTATCCGTGGGGGGGTTCTGGAACCAATCCCTCGTGGATAAGGAGAGCCAACTGTACTATCTTCACATAACTCCCTTGGAAGAATTACATAACTAAAGAAGAGGTAAGGAAAGCAATAAATTCTGTCAGTGCCCTGCCCATACTTCCAGTAAAACCACAATCAACGTATTATCAGGATTTCTAATCATTTGTGTTTTGCAGGCTTTTGTGTCCAAATAAGATGCTTCATTTATCTGCAAAATCACAGCACCTATATTTCAGATAGCCGCAAAGAGCTTTGAAACATCCTTGAGATAAGATTAGCATTTATATAAATACTGCCTATTTATTAATATTTCCTTTTGTTTATATCTATAGTAATTAGTCACAGTTCTGTACCTCTAGTGTTATTACTTTCCAGTAATTTGCTTGCTTAAATCTTGATAATCCATCAAATTACAGGAGTCTTTGAATTTCACTGAATCTGCTCACAAAGCTCTGAGCAGCATCATCACATGATCTATGATATTTTGTCATGCCCCTTACTCAGAGCACACTAAAGGTCTTCCAGTTAGATCAAACACAGCTCCCATTATAGTGTCAACAAAGATTTTATCTGACAAGGTCAACAAAATAAGTTTTGTGAATCTTTTTGTAGAGCTGTGTGTGAAAAAAATTCAATAGGATACATAAATAAACCTCTCAATGTTGGTGCAATTTAAGCTTGTTAAATTCTTGAGAGATGTTAATGTATAATTATCATAGGTATGCTTAGATTGCCACTCTCTGCTTGAAAACTGTCTTGTCTCTTTTGAGAAGGTCAGAGAGGTTTTTTATTCCACTAGATGTTTACAGAATCAACAGTTGGTTTCTTTTTCTATTCTCAGGCAGTGGATGGAAATCAAAAGGATGACACATGACGATGAGAGTTGGTTGTTTCTTTTATCCTCACTGTGTACTGTAACATAATATTACTAAAAATACAATAATGGATTTGCATTGGCCAGCAATTTTAACTGTAGATCATTGAGCCTTCATTTAAATGGCACTTTAACCACTTATTAGGAAATAAAAGAAACACATTTGATTTATTGTGCAGTTGCACTCATGAGCAGAATTGTAACTGGGTGCAGTCATATGGTACAAATTTTACTGTATAATAAAGCAAGAGATTGAACTGGACTGATATGGAACATGGAATTAAATGCCATTATGGCAGTTTAAGAATTTGGAACTCGACAAGATATCTAGAAATTAAAGGAAAAAAAAGTAGCACTAAAGGAAATAATCAGCAGCTTAATAATATGCTCTTAGGTCAGAAATTAGTCATCTGTCCTTACACCTTATGCTATATACGTGGTATCTTGTCACAGTAATGTATTTAAAATATAATGTAAAGGTATTTTACCTAGTGCATATGGAAATGGTGAAATAAACAAGATGCACATCTTTTAAGAATTCCCCATGATGCAATTAAAACATGAATCCATGCTTATATTATATGTTAGGGACAAATATCTCACATACAAAAATCAAATTTTGTCAGAAATAAGCAAGCTTACCTTTCCGCTGAAGACAATGATTGCCACAATAGGTCATCATCTGAAGCACTGGCAGTGTTGTTGAACCTAGGGACAACTAAGTTTGCATCCACTCTCACAGAGCTGAGATCTGTACCATGGGTTACCAGTGCTTGGTCTTGTTTTATGATATTCACTTAATTTATTTCTATTTTATGTGCATTATGATACTAAATAATGTTAAGCAAATACTCTTTAACTGTATCATCAAGCATCAAATGGTGCAGCACAAATATTCAAGGAAGCATTGGAAAAAATAGGTTTTTCAGGGATGCTCAGCTTTAACAATGAGGTATCGATCAAATATCTAACATTCAGCTAAATCACAGAATGCTGCCATAGTTCACAAGAAATTATGCTCCTCCAGAGCTACTAAAGCATTGAAGACTTTAAACATGACTGAGCTTTGTTCCTGCAGTGCAATAGTTGAAATGCAAATAAAAGTAGGAATCAAGTTTTGTGGAGAAACAGTTCTACTAGCATGGTATTAATTGCATGTTTACACTGTTCAGAAAATCTGACACTGATAGAAACATGAAGGACAAATAAATATCTTGAGAAAATGGATAAATTAAAAGCATAAACATAAATGGCTTAACTTCAGCTGGAGATTACACAAGAGAATATTAAAGCGTCCTTTGATCATGAGGATACTCCAGAAGTTTATTCAAGGAAGAGGAAACAACTGAAGGTTTTAGTGAGTTGAGTTAAGAAGTGACACCTTCCTCTACTTTAGAGAAACAATGGCAAAGACACAAGTTCCTTTGAGAGAATAAAGAAAGCTGTGAAAAACTTGTAAATATACTTGTAAATAATGCAAATATTTGAACCTTTCTTTTCTTAAAAAGGAAAGGTAGTGATGTAAGTATGGATGTATGGTATGCTGTGTAGATAACATACAACATATGCACATGTACCATTCAAAGAGTGGCATAAATAAGGTGCATAATTTTTAGCTATATCTCCTAAATGATTTATCTTATACTTCAAACAATCTACATTTGTAATGTCAACTCAAACGCAAGTGAGTGAGTGGGCCAGTAAAGGAGTGGAACTTTTAGGCTTTGACTTGGGGAGTGGCCTTGTCAAGGGAAGTGCCTTGTGAGAAAAGTTGCGAGTCTTTGGCTCAAGAGTCTTCAGTGAAAAGGCTGAGGGAGGAGATGATGCCACCGTTGGAGAGGGTGAGAGGTGGTGAAGAGATGACAGGTAAACTGATTCAGTGTGATGCTTGCCTGATGTGGGAGGTCAGGGACACTGATGGTGCCTCCGGCTGCTACAACTGTGAAAAGTGTGTCCAGATTCAGCTCCTGAAGGACCGTGTTGGGGCACTGGAGAGGCAACCTCAGGTTCATCTGGGAAAATGAAAGTTTTCCGGACAGGGCCTACAGCAAGATCATTACACCGAAGATACCGGAGGAGAGAAGGGGGGATGACAATAAGAAAGGAAAGGATGCTTAAAGTACAGGGGACCCCGGGGGTTATGCCTCTTGAAAGCAGGTTCACCCTCTTGGAGGCTGGTGGGACAGAATACACTGCCAGTCTGAGAGGCGGACAGGTCTGTGAGTCAAAAATTGGCACAGAAACAAAGCTGAGGAGACAGACGTCAGGCAGAGCCGTGGTAGTAGGGGACTCCTTAGTGAGAGGTAGAGAAAGGGGTTTCTGCGGAAACAGGCGGGATTTAAGGATGCTGTGTTGCCTCCCTGGTGCCAGGATCCAGGATGTCATGGACCGATTGCAGGGCATCCTCAAGGGTTAGGGTGAACAGCCGGAAGTGGTATTGCATGTCGGCACAAGTGACATCGGGAAGAAGATGAAAGAAATTCTGCAGCGTGACTTCAGAGAACTTTGAAGAAGGCTGAAAAGCAGAACCTCCAGAGTGATTATCTCTGGTCTGCTTCCAGTTCCTCGTGCTGGTGAGGACAGGAACAGGGAGATATGGGATCTCAATGAGTGGCTGAGGAGCTGGTGCGGGAAGCATGGTTTTAGATTCTTAGACCACTGGGATCTGTTTTGGGGTAAGGATGAATTGTACAAAGGAGATTGGTTGCACCTTAACAGGCAGGAGACCAGTATTCTGGGAGGCAGGTTTGCCACTGCTACATGGGTGTGATTAAAGTAATAATTGGGGGGGGAAGGTGACAAACTGGAAATATAAGGATGGAGTTAAAGGGAAAGAGAGAATAAGAAAAGTAAAGAAAGTCAACAGAATTAAAGAGGCAGAACGCTCAGGAAAGGATCGTAGTGTATGGTCAAGTGCAATAGGGATCGATGTGAGAAGCGAGGGGAGTAATGGATTAAAAGTATTATATATGAATGCACGAAGTATAAGAAATAAAATAGATGAGCTTGAGGCTCAGTTAGAAATTGGCAAGTATGATGATGTAGGAATAACAGAGACATGGCTGCAAGAAGACCAGGGCTGGGAAATGAATATTCAAGGGTATATGTCCTATTGAAAGGACAGCCAGGTGGGCATTCGGGGTGGGGTGGCTCTGCTGGTGAGGAATCAAATTCAGTCCCTTGCGAGGGGTGACATAGAATCAGGAGATGTAGAGTCAGTATGGATAGTACAGGCCCCCAAACAGCAGTCTGGATGTAGGGTGTAAGTTGAATGAAGAGTTAAAATTGGCATGTTGCAAATGTAATTATACAGTTGTCAAGGGGGATTTCAACATGCAGGTAGACTGGGAGAATCAGAATGGTACTGGACCCCAAGAAAGGGAGTTTGTGGAGTGCCTCTGAGATGGATTCTTAGAGCAGCTTGTACTGGAGCCTACCAGGGAGAAGGCAATTCTAGATTTAGTGTTGTGTAATGAACTGGATTTGATAAGGGAACTCAAGGTAAAGGAGTCATTAGGAGGTAGTGACCATAATATGATAAGTTTTAATCTACAATTTGAGAGGGAGAAGGGAAAATCAGAAGTGTCAGTATTACAGTTGAACAAAGGGAACTATGGAGCCATGAGGGAGGAACTAGCCAAAGTTAACTGAAAGGATACCCTAGCAGGGATGACAGTGGAACAACAATGGCAGGTATTTCTGGGAATAATACAGAAGGTGCAGGATCAGTTCATTCAAAAAGGAGTAGGGGGTGACCCTGGCTAACAAGGGAAGTCAAGGACAGTTTAAAAATAAAAAAAGAAGAAGTATAACATAGCAAAGATGAGCAGGAAGTCAGAGGATTGGGAAACTTTTAAAGAACAACAGAAGATAACTAAAAAGGCAATACAGGGAAAAAAGATGAGGTACGAAGGTAAGCTAGGCAAGAATATAAAGGAGGATAGTAAAAGCTTCTTTAGGTATGTGAAGAGGAAAAAATTAGTTAAGACCAGAGTTGGGCCGTTGAAGGCAGAAACGGGTGAATTTATTATGGGGAACAAGGAAACGGCAGATGAGTTGAACAGGTACTTTAGATTTGTCTTCACTAGGGAAGACACAGACAATCTCCCAGATGTAATTGTGGCCAGAGGACCTAAGGTAATGGAGGAGCTGAAGGAAATTCACATTAGGCAGAAAATGGTGTTGGGCAGACTGATGGGACTGAAGGCTGATAAATCCCCAGAGCCTGATGGTCTGCATCCCAGGGTATTTAAGGAGGTGGCTCTAGAAATAGTGGGCGCATTGATAATCACTTTCCAATGTTCTAGAGATTCAGGATCAGTTCCCGAGAATTGGAGGGTAGCTAATGTTATCCCACTTTTTAAGAAAGGAGGGAGAGAGAAAACAGGGAATTATAGACCAGTTAGCCTGATGAGTGATGAGGAAGATGCTGGAGTCAATTATAAAATATAAAATAGCGGCACATTTGGATAGCAGTAAGAGGATTGGTCTAAGTCAGCATGGATTTACGAAGGGGAAATCATGCTTGACTAATATTCTGGAATTTTTTGAGGATGTAACTATGAAAATGGACAAGAAAGAGCCAGTGGATGTAGTGTACCTGGACTTTCAGAAAGCATTTGATAAGGTCCCACATAGGAGATTAGTTGGCAAAATTAGAGCGCACGGTATTGGGGTAGGGTACTAACATGGATAGAAAATTGGTTGGCAGACAGGCAACAAAGAGTAGGGATTAACGGGTCCTTTTCAGAATGTCAGGCAGTGACTAATGGGGTAACGCATGGCTCGGTGCTGGGACCACAGCTATTTACAATATACATTAATGATTTAGATGAAGGGATTAAAAGTAACATTAGCAAATTTGCAGGTGACACAAAGCTGGGTGGCAGTGTGAAATATGAGCAGGATGTTAGGAGAATGCAGGGTGACTTGGACAGGTTGGGTGAGTGGGCAGATGCAGTTTACAGACAGACAGACAGACATACTTTATTGATCCCAAGGGAAATTGGGCTTTGTTACAGTCGCACCAACCAAGAATAGTGTAGAAATATAGCAATATAAAACCATAAATAATTAAATAATAATAAGTAAATTATGCCGTGGAAATTAGTCCAGGACCAGCCTATTGGCTCAGGGTGTCTGACACTTTGAGGGAGGAGTTGTAAAGCTTGATGGTCACAGGTAGGAATGACTTCCTATGTCGCTCAGTGTTACATCTCGGTGGAATGAGTCTCTGGCTGAATGTACTCCTGTGCCTAACCAGTACATTATGGAGTGGATGGGAGACATTGTCCAAGATGGAATGCAACTTGGACAGCATTAATGTAGATAAATGTGAGGTTATCCACTTTGGCGGCAAAAACAGGAAGGCAGATTACTATCTGAATGGTGTCAAATTAGGAAAAGGGGAAATACAGCGAGATCTAGGCGTTCTTGTACATCAGTCACTGAAAGTAAGCATGCAGGCACAGCAGGCAGTGAAGAAAGCTACTGGCATGTTGGCATACATAACAAGGGGAGTTGAATATGGGAGCAAAGGGGTCCTTCTGCAGTTGTACAGAACCCTTGTGAGACCACAGCTGGAGTATTGTGTTCAGTTTTGGTCTCCAAATTTGAGGAAGGACATTCTTACTATTAAGGAAGTGCAGCATAGGTTCATGAGGTTAATTCCTGGGATGGCAGGACTGTCTCATGTTGAAAGATTGAAGTGATTGGGCTTGTATACACTGGAATTTAGAAGGATGAGAGGGGATTAAGAGATTGGACACACTAGAGGCAGGAAACATGTTTCCAATGTTGGGGGAGTCCAGAACCAGAGGCCACAGTTTAAGAATAAGGGGTAGGCCATTTGGAACAGGGTTCAGGAAAAACTTTTTCCCCCAGAGAGTTGTGTATCTATGGAATGCTCTGCCTCAGAAGGCAGTGGAGGTCAATTCTCTGGATGCTTTCAAGAAAGAGTTAGATAGAGCTCTTAAAGATAGCAGAGTCAAGGGATATGGGGAGAAGCAGGAACGGGGTACTGATTGTGGATGATCAGCCATGATCACATTGAATGGTGGTGCTGGCTTGAAGGGCCGAATGGCCTACCCCTTCTCCTATTGTCTATTGTCTATCGTCAACTTCATATACACTTTACCGGTGGTATACTTAACCAAACACTAGCTTTTGAATTTTTGTATCCATTCTGGCCATTGATTCCATGCTGCTCTTGGAGTAATTCCAACAGTCCCATTCAGATGTACCCTGTACCTGCTGATGTGTCAATGAACAAATGCCTACCCTGCCCAAATATCACACCTCCTACTATCTACTTACATTGGAGTAATTTACAGTAGCAACTCACCTTGCAATGGACACCACTTTAGGATGTCAGAAGAAATGCAGACAGCTAGAGTTAACACATGCAGTTACAGGGAGAATGTGCAAACTCTAACACAGACAGCAACAGAGGTCAGAACTGAACCTGGGGAACTGGAGCTGAAAGACATCTGCATAACCTACAACAGCACCATGACCAATAGACCCTTCTTCTACATAAGGTTGCAGAACACCGTTTTTTTCAGCGTTATGCAATTGCTCTCATTATCATTTCTGGTTTCTTTTGAGCCATTCTGGCTAATTCAAAGTTCAAAGTAAATTTATTATCAAGGTATGTAAATGTCACCATATACAACCCTGAGATTTGTTTACTTGTGTGCATACTAAGTAAATTCAAGAACCATGATAGAATCAGTGAAAGATTGCACCCACAGAGCAGTAAAACAACCAATGTGCAAAAGACCTGCAAATACAAAATTGAAAATAAAATAATAATAAGAAGAAATAAATAAGCAATAAATATCAAGAACATGAGATGAAGAGTCCTTGAAAGTGAGTCCACACGTTTTGAGAATATTTGACTGATTGGGCAAGTAAAGTTGAATGAAGTTATCCCCCCCCCCCCCCCCCCGATTCAAGAGCCCCATGGTTAAGGGGTGAAAACTTTTCTAAACCTGATGACATGAGTTGTGAACTTCTTCTTGTGTACCTTCTTCTTGATGGCAGAGGCAAGAAGAGAGCATGACTAGGATAGTGTGGTCACTGATGACGGGTGCTGATTTCTTGCGACAATACTTCGTGTAGATGTGCTCCATGATGGGAAGGGCTTTACCTATGATGGGCTGGACTGTGTCCAGAACATTTTGTAGGATTTTCCTTTCAAAGGCATTGGAGTTTCCATACAAGGCTGTAATACAATTTATTAATATACTCCACACTACATGACTATTTCTTCATCCTTAATGTATTTTCCACAACAGGATGCATGGGATGATGTTATTTCCAACAGAATTCTGCTTTCATGACATTGGAGAAGAACTTCAATCATCCTCTCCATGGACACCTCCTAATGTTCATAGAACATGGTTACTTGGAAGACCTTGACCCAGAGGATTAACGAGTCTCCCGATACAACTATACATGGCAGTGAAATTAAATGATTATACAGAAACTACAAAATAATTAATCATTAAATTTTCCTGTGGCCAATGTTCTGGAACAGCAATAGATGGAGTAGCAAATCTGCATACTTACCCTAAATGTGATAGGATGTCAGTAAACCCAAGTGTCTCCTGTTAATCATTTTCAGGGAGCTGACCCTATCTTGTTACCCAATTGGCCCTTTTCCAGACAATTTTGTTCAAGTGCCTACATTTGTATTTCTGCCACAGGTTTTATTTGTTGAAATGAGTGAGGCCAACCTTTACTGCCTCTGCCATGTGTGAATTAGGCAGTCATCTTTTGAAGAATGTTTGCTCATTTCCAAACCCAATAGTTTATTGTGATTTCTAATTGGTCTTGGAGATGGATGCATTTTGGATGGCATGACATGTACAAGTTTCTGTTGTCAATGAATCAAACATGTGATTGGGCATCTTAAGAGTTTTGATGTTGAAAGTAGTCGAATCAGCAGTCTTTAAAACCTGTTCCAAAACTAGCACACAGAAGTTTGCATGATAATTCTGCCTTTAGTCTTCTTCTGTCTCATAGGTTTTGAAATCCTTATTGAAAAATGGAGACAAGGAGATTTCCTACACACTCAAGAATCCATGAGTACAAACAAGACAGATATTGTTATTTTGGGAGGTGTTAAACAACAAGATCAATGGTGGGAGCAATATCTCAAAGAATACAAGAAAACAAGAGCAGCACCAGGCCAACAGATCCCAGAAGCCTCTCTGCCATGTCTGAAATATGGTGGCCTCAACTCCCTTTCTGTGTCAGTTCTATTGATTTATCTCTAATGATTTATCTCTACCATTTTCACGAGCAAGGAATTGCACAGAATACTCTCTGAAAGAAGAAAATCCCATGCACTTCAATTTGAAATGCCTAGTACCTGGCACCACCATCAGAAGGAGTTTAATGACTTCTCAAAGGTGGTCAAAGTATGTGAACATATCAAATTCCTCCAACCAGGAATAATATAACTATTCTCATGCACACCTTCAGCATTTTCTTCAGAACAATCTCTCAGTATCAGTGCTCCTATATAAATTATGCAACATCTGTAATCTACACTTTCCCAACACTCACATGTACTTACATATACATAAATTACATTTCATGCACACTGCCAGATATTCAACCAATGCAGGCACATTGTCACAAACTGAAGGATCTCAATGTTACACTGGCTTCTTTCCTATAGGAGAAAGCAGCAGAGTACTGCTCCGTGGAAAGATAGGAGCCTTATTGTGTGCACAACCTTCCTGAGCTTGAGGAGATGGAGATGATGAGCCTGTTCTGTTTTCCACCAAGACTGTAGACAGAAGAAGAAAGTCTTCATATCAGATTGCACTTCCCGGACGCCATTTTCACTGTTCTCAAAGTCTCTCCTAGTGTTCAAGATTTGGATGGTTTAAGCATGCCCCTCTTAATGAGCTGTCTCCCCTACTTAACCATTCCCTAGTTTATATAACTTTTGAAAACAATGCCTTATTGCCTGACATAGTAAGTTACTGGATTCTGACACTGATGACAATGCAATATAGTTGGAGATGAAATCTACAGATCATCTGTAACCAGACATGTGTGGACTACACTTGATCCATGGGAGTGTTGGCTACTGTGACAGTTTCCAGCAAGGAGGATAGGCAGCCTTTCTGCTCTGAAGACCATAGATGAGGATTGTGAGAAGCAACCTTCAGATAGCCTCTGCTGTACAATGTCCCTAAGAATATAATGACCACTGTGCTCGCCATCTCACCATCTCTCCTTCTCGCCATCTGTGCTGCATGACTGTGCTGCAACACACAGCTCAAAACACATCATCAAGTTTGCCAATGACACGACCGTGGTGGGTCTCATCAGGAAGTACGACGAGTCAGCTTACAGTGAGGAGATGCAGTGGCTAATGGACTGGAGCACAGCCAACAACCTGTCTCTGATTGTGAACAAAACAAAAGAGATGGTTGTTGACTTCAGGAGGGCACAGAGCGACCACTCTCCACTGAACATCGATAGCTCCTCGGTAGAGATCGTTAAGAGCACCAAATTTCTTGGTGTTCACTTGGCGGAGAATCTCACCTCAACACCAGCTCCATAGCAAAGAAAGCCCAGCAGCGTCTCTACCTTCTGCGAAGGCTGAGGAAAGTCCATCTCCCACCCCCCCACCCCCCTTCCTCATCACATTCTACAGGGGTTGTATTGAGAGCATCCTGAGCAGCTGCATCACTGCCTGGTTTGGAAATTGCACCATCTCGGATCGCAAGACCCTGCAGCAGATAGTGAGGTCAGCTGAGAAGATCATCAGGGTCTCTCTTCCCGCCATCACAGACAGTTACACTACATGCTACATCTGCAAAGCAAACAGCATTATGAAGGACCCCATGCACCCCCATAAAAACTCTTTCCCCTCCTGCCGTCTGGGAAAAGGCACCCAAGCATTCGGGCTCTCACGACCAGACTATGTAACAGTTTCTTCCCCTAAGCTATCAGACTCCTCAATACCCAGAGCCTGGACTGACATCTTACTTCCCTATTGTCCTGTTTATTATTTATTGTAATGCCTGTACTGTTTTGTGCACTTTATGCAGTCCTGGGTAGCTCTGTAGTCTGGTGTAGTTTTTTTCTGTGTTGTTTTTTACGTAGTTCAGTCTAGTTTTTGTACTGTGTCATGCAACACCATGGTCCTGAAAAACATTGTCTCATTTTTACTATGTACTGTACCAGCAGTTATGTTCAAAATGACAATAAAAGTGACTTGACTTGATTTCATGACTGCTTGCATGTGATACTGATTGAGGGCAAGTTCAGCTGTTTCATTCCACAGGATTCCGGGGAACTTCAAATATGTTCTGTTCAGTATGGCATTAGTGATCAGCTCCACAGCAACACCCACAAGCCCAAGCAGAGAAAGTTGCTGGGCGTGTGAGAGTGAGCAGCCTGCAGGGCTACACTGGAATTATCGAAGGGGGAGTGATGGGAGTACCGTGGGAAACTGCTTCTGTGGCTTTTTATGTCTATCATATCAACCATAGTGATAGCATCGGACACAAAAGCCTTTAATATTTGACTGTTATTTTCGGTGCTCTGGCTTTGAACATCCAAACACAGACCACAGTATTCAGGAATCTTTGTTCCAGTACTGAAAGGGCTTTGCGGATGTAACACTAGCCTAGCAGGCTGCACTTTGCCAATGTTCTAATTACAGAGGACAAGCAGCAGCTCTGAGAGTGTGACTGATGTCCTCTCACAGAAAGACACTTCTGCTTGCATTACTGTCATTCTGACAGTTGCCCCCATCTGTGCCTGTTATCCATCCAGTACGGATTACTTCTGCTCATAACTGGATGGTACGGTCTGAAGTTAAGCGATCCAGTGAAAAGAGATTGCTGCCCTTGTAGTAATGGTTGAAATGTTTCCATCAGCTCACAGAGAAATGAAGAGGACAACATCTGTAATATTGGCAATCTGCTCTCCTTAAGGTGATTCAAAACTTTAGCATCTTGCTTGAAAAAATGGCCTCATCTGTATGAGTATAAGGTGAAGAATGGGGAATGCCAAAGGTAGCAGTTAGGGTTTGACATTCATGGGTATGTCTTTGACTTAACTTACTTCAGCAGAGTTCTTAGAGCCATGCAGATGGAGACAAGTGCCAAATATCTTGGCTAATACCTTAGAAATGGCCAGAAAACTTAGACAGATGAGTGCCTCGCTATAGAATACAATTCACATAGCCTCCCTAATTAAGTACCTGATCTGGATCAGCTACTCTTAGGATATTATTGGCAGAGAGATGGAAATGGAAATGCTAATAATTGGCAAGGTACTGTTTTTGCTTGAGACATTCATTGCCTGGTGATAATGTGATGTGAAGCTCTGCATTTAGGCATGAACTACCCCTATGGCAGGCCCACTTTCATTGCTATCTGCTACTTTCTTGTCCCTTTTCCTCCCCTTCTTCAAGCAAGAATGATGTCATATCATAATAAAATTGTTTAAAGGAAAGGCAGGTAATGCTGCTAAAAATGTAGTTGACCTTAGGAAGTAGAAATTTTAGGAATCAATAACTAAGGACTAGAAAAAGAAAATGCATGAATAACCTGTTGGAAGATACTGAGTACAGAAGATTTTCAACAGATTTGGTTACCCTGTTACTAAATGGGAAAGAGTGCAGAAAAGGTTTACATACATGTTGCCCAGACTTTGGGAAATGAGTTGCATGAGGAGGTTGCGTAGATGAGGACTTTATCCCTCGGAGTACAAGAGATTGAGAGGTGATCTCATAGATCATGGAGACCATAGACACGGTCTATGTAGTCTTTTCCGCAGAGATGGAGAGCTAAAATAGAAAGAGGGCAGAGGCTTAAGATCAGAAGCAAGAGAGTTAAA
This sequence comes from Hypanus sabinus, assembly GCF_030144855.1. Classification (NCBI taxonomy): domain Eukaryota; kingdom Metazoa; phylum Chordata; class Chondrichthyes; order Myliobatiformes; family Dasyatidae; genus Hypanus; species Hypanus sabinus. The sequence goes on along the minus strand of NC_082713.1, from coordinate 69,688,065 downwards.
ATGGACACCAGAAGGCAGCCTCTTCCCCAAAAGGGTAATGTGTATTTGGAATGAGCAGCCAGAAATAGCGGTTGAGATAAGTACATTGGCAACGTTTAAGCAAGACCATAAGGCATAGGAGCAACCTCATCTCTGTTGTAAAGAGATGTCCTTCTATTCTGAGCCTGACCTCTGGCCTAGAACCTTCGACAATTTGAAGCAACCTCCTCAAGTTTGCTGCTTGCTTGATGCCATCTGCTCTCTCAGTAATCCTACATCTTCTGCAGGATTTTTCACTTTGCATGTGTGTGAGAGAGAGAGAGAGAGAGAGAGAGATTTAGGACAGCTGGGGGGCAATAGGATGAACACAAATGGCCACCAGCGCTGCAATTTGATGAATGAAGAGGAGATTTTGGGAACAATTACAGGTATGCTGAATGGCAATTTGATGAATGAAGAGGTGATTTTGGGAACAATTACAGGTGTGCTGAATGACAGATGGAACCACGTCTCCTATTAGGTTCCTTCATCTTTAGCCCTCTTCCACCTATCCCATCCCGGCTTTTTATTTAATCTTACCTCCCACACACACCCACCTTCCCTCTCATCTGGTCTCAACTAACACCTGCCAGCTTGTACACCTTCCCCTCCCCCACTTTCTCATTCTGGCTTCTGCCCCCTTACTTTTCAGTCTTGATGAAGGGTCTCGGTCTGGAATGTTGACTGGTTATTCCCTTCCAATAGTGCTGCATGACTTGCTGAGCTTCTCCAGCATTGTGTGGGGTGTGTGTTACTCAGGATTTCCAGCAGCTGCAGAATCACTCAGAGTCTGGAGGAATAACACCTTGTATTTTGTCTGGGTAGCCTTCAACCTGATGGCATGAACAACAATTTCTCTAACATCTGGAAATCCCCACCACTTTCCTCTTCTTTATTTCCCCACTCTGGCTCCCCCCTTACCTCTACTCTTCTCCTGTCCTGCTGATCATCTCCCCCTGGTGTCCCTCCTCCTTCTCTTTCTCTAATGGTCCTCTCTATTTCAGCTACCAAACTATCACCTCTCAGCTTTTTACTTTATCCCCATCTCCTGCCCGCCTGATTTCATCAAAGGTTTCAAAGGTACATTTAATGTAGGAGAAACGTACAAAGTATACATTTGTACATCCTGAAATACTTCTTCTTTGCAAGCATCCACGAAAACAGAGGAGGGTCCCAAAGAATGAATGATGGTTAAATGTTAGAACCCCAAAATTCCCCCAGCTTCCCCCTCCCACATCTAAGCAGCAGCAAAACAACAATTCCCCCCTCCCCCACTAGCAAAAAGAAGCATCAGCACCGATCATCGAACACTCAAGTGTGCAACAAAGCAACAGCAAAGACACAGACTTGCAGTACCCCAAAGTCTTAACATTTCACCCGGCATTCGACATACCACAAGCTCTCTCTCTCTCTTTCTCTCCCTAATATGGGAGAATGTGGTGTTCCCGTTTCACAGCCAGAAGGGAAACATAACAAACAACTTGCTGATTTACGATTTAAAAAATCCGTTGCATTGCTTTTTCCGAGCTTTGTTCCCAAAGAACTCTGGTCTCTGGGCACACAGCCAGAGATCTTCCAACTCCCACGACACACCGAATTCCAGCAGAGGCACCGACCTTCGGTCCACCCATCTCCAGAGCCAAGTGATCCCGGAACTTCGAAGCTGAGTTAAGCTCCTCGGCCGCATCTTTGGCATATCAAATAATGGCCAGTCATGAAACCCCAAGACCAGGTTCCATTCCCGCAAAGAACCAAAGTCAGCACGTAACTCCAGGTCAGGGTCTTCAAAGGAACCCTGAAAGGGGACAATGGAGATATTAAAGATAGAAATAGAGCTGTTTCCAAAGATTCAAGCAAAGGAGTCATCATTAGGCGCCATTGTCTCCTCCTAAGCTCTTCTTTCTAGCTTATACTCCTTCCCGTCCCTCTGCCTTCTTATTCTGGCATGTCCCCCCTTCCTTCCCAGTCCTCAACCCGGAACATTGACTGTCTATGTGTTTCTATAGATGTGGCTTGAATCGCTGAGTTCTTCCATTATTTTGTGTGTGTTGGTCTGCCAAATTTCTTGTGTTTGTGTTCTATTGATAAATTAGCCTGATTCCAGTGGTAAGGACTTTAGAAGAATTGTTGAGGAAATGGTAATGGAGTACTTCATAAATTCTAATAGGATTGCACAGAAGTCAGTATGCAGGAGATTTACAAAAGGGAAATCATGTCTAACAATTTGTTTGTCTTTGATGCTGTAACAAGCAGAACAGATAAGGATATTGTGGATATTGAATGTGTATTTTCAATAGGCTATTGATCAGGTGTTGTACAAGAAACATGGAATTGGAAGCAATTACAGACTTGGATTGTGAATAAAAAGTAGAACAAACGGTATAATATGAGAGCAATAATACACTATACCTGTACACCTGGAGTGTATCAAGAGTCACTCAAAGGGCAGCAAACCCTTTGAGTTCTCCACCACAAAAAGTAGGGAAGACTGGCTCATAAAATTATATTCAAGATCAAAGCTAATGCATTTCTTAATCTCAATAAAGTATCAAGATATATGGAGATAAGTTTAGACAGGGTATTGAAGTGGCTGATCAGCTATGATCACGTGGAATGGTCGACCAAACTGGACAGCTAAATGGCCTGCTGCAGATCCTATTTTTGTATGCAAGTTGGAAGGTGCTGTTCAGTGGGTTCCATAGTGGTCACTGTTCTGTGTCAATGATTTGGATGGGGGCACCAGGAATAATATATCCAAGTCCATTGTTCACTGATTAAAGAAATGAGGGAGTTTGAAACATCAAGACAAATGCAGAAGGTGAGCACCAACAGTCTGCTGTTCGATTGCTGGTAGGATTACTCTGCTGCTGGAGAGGGGAGACTGTATGGGCTGCCACTGTGCCTGAGTTTTTCTGCATTTTGAATACAGACAGACTATAGACAATAGACTTTTTTCAGTTTTATAGTTTCTTCTATTCTGTGTTTTATGCCCAAACATCCTTGATTTTCTGTGTGGGGGAAGTGTATTTGGGGGTCGATATTCTGGTTCCATTTTTGTGTTGGGGAGGAGGATTTGGGGTTGATGATTGTGTTTCTTCATTTCTTTGCTATCTGGAGAAGAATTTTGGCATTGTATAGTTTGATAATAAATGAATCTTTAAACCTTTAATGCTAGCTAAGTTTTCATAGTAAAGGAATCACAGGAATAATGAAAATTTTGTGGTGGAAGGAACATAATGTGAAAGAATATGAAAAATACATTGTATTAGATGAAGTAGAGATGCACATTAATTTTTTTTAATGACACAAACAAAGATGTCATCATCTTGTACAGAAATCACTGAAAGCTAGTATGCAGGTACAACAAGCAAAAAGAAAAGCAAATAATACTTTGGTTTTATTGCAAGAGATTTCGAGGACTTGGGTAAAGATGTCTTATGTGAATTATATCCCATCTTGGTGAGATTACAGCCAAAAAAATTGCTCAAAGGTCTGGTTTCTTGAGATAAAAATCATATACTTGGGATAAAGGACCACATACATCCCTCAGATTGATTACAATGATGGTACCATTATTATCCAAAGACAGATTAAGCAGAATTGGTTATATTGAAGAATAACCTGTGATCTTACTGAAACATGATAAGAATTGTCTGGCAGGCTTACCAGACTATATACAGGAGTTATGATTCTCCAGTCTGGGATGTCTGACACCGAGGGGCACAATCTCAACATAGGGAACTATCTATTCAGGACAGATATATGAGAAATTTCTGCAGTCAGAAGGTAGTAAACATTTGGAATATTCATCTCTGCAACACTGTGGAGATTTTATGAGATGAGCATATTTAAACAGACTTTTTTTGAATATTAAGTAATCAAGAGAAGAATTGCTGCTGAGAGGGAAGATCAATTGTTTTGTCATTGAGGGGTAGGCTATGTGCTTGGGGCCAAATGGTCTTCTTCTGCTGCTATGTCCTATGCTCACAAGTCTTGGGAGTATTTTACAAATATCCAAACATTGGAAGGAAATTGTGCATGAATGCAAGCAGATTTGCAATAATTCGTGGTGCAATGATTGGACATTTTTATTATTCTATGTGGATTGGAAATAGAGGGCATGGTCTAAATTTTATATGGCCTACTAGCGCAAAATATTAATAGCAAAACAATAGACCAGTTTACACTCCCTATCTGATGTTCATTCAAACAAAGATAATAAAAATGATGAACGCATGCAATGGTAAAAACAAAATTAATTTGCTCTAGAAACTTCGGCTAGGAAATTGTGGAAACATTATTTTAGTTCCTGTAGACATATTACATCCATTGTAGGTTGATCCTCAGTATAACAACACATTTGTTTATGTGCTGCCCTATCAATACTGAGGAGGAGTATGAAACTAAATTATGTGCTGAGTGATTAGAATAGAAATTTGGAATAAAAGTAAACAGAAGATTTAAATTAGAAGTGTAAGTAAAAATGTAAGATTATCATTAAGGCTATTTATATTTTGGTTTTAATACAGTGGATTCTGGTTAATTGGGACACATCGGGACAAGTACATTTTTGCCCAATTATGCATCTGTCCTAATTAGCTGAAATATCAAAACACAGAAAAAAAGACAAACTACTGTTTAACTGGGTCACAAGTTATGCATTAAAATGAAAAAAGAACAAATTACAATACTAACATTACTATTGCAGTATTATAAAACTGTGAATTAGTTCCTAATAATTATTAATAGAGGAATTATTTTAATGTACGCTGCTGTTCTGATTGACTGTAAATGAACAAAATCTGAGCAGACAGCTAGCACAGACACAGGACTTTCTCCATTAATTCAAAATAGAAAACACAATTATCAAAAATCGCTGCTTTTTGAAACAATGTCTATTAGCCAAACTGGATAACTAAGCACAAGCAACTGATGCTACTTAAATACTGTTCACTCTGTAACGTCTAACAGCCACTTCTGGCATTTCCAAGAAAATGAAAAAACTGTTCTGATTGTCTTATTGCTTATTCCTTAGCAATTATCATTGACAAAAATCAAAAGTGACACTATTTAAAAACAGTTCTCTCTAAGCAAGGTATAGAGTCTAATGGCCACAATCTAATGTGACTGATTCTAGTTAGACACTGTTTGGCAAGTCTCTTGTCTGAATTAAGTGGCATAGTGCCAAATGAACAAAGGGCATCCCAGCTACTTTCTTGATTAGCCTTTGTTCTTTAAGAATTGTCCTAAATAAGCGGCTGTCTCAGTTAACTGATGTCCCAATTAACCAGAATCCACTGTATATGATCAGTGATTAAGGTAGGAGGATGATGTCCTATTTTCAAAAGACCTAAGTCAAAGCACGTTCAGTAAGTTCAAAAAATAAAAAAAAAGAATCTGAAAACTTGTAATGAATTTTATAAAGGACCTTCCTTTGTCTTACTTCGTTCAAAAATTATGAAGATTGCATTTCAATCAAAGAGTGAGTTTACTTACAGTGAATAAAGCATAAATTATTTGTACAAAGACAGTGATCACAAGAAAAAAAATACCAATAGCTATGCTCTCTTCATTGACAAGAAATTACAATGATTAATCACTATTTTAATAAAGATGACAATAAAACTGCCCAATATTTTAATAAAGTAAGCAATAGCTATATTCTCCAAGATAAAAAATATGCCCTGTAAATGGTAAAAATTGCATCAAATTTGACTAACTTGGCTGATTGATTCACGTTGCTTTTAAGATCAGTTGGGCCAACTGACCAAGTCAGGACTCAGTCCAGCTATAGTACCAGCCAAGTCCAGAGCCGTAACGATGGTTTGCTTGTCTCCATTAGGTGGTCCTTTTCTAATGAGCTACATCATCCTGTATTCCTGCTAATAACATGTCAGGGCTGGATATTCGTCCCATCCATGGATATCAATAATCACACTGCTTCTGTCTCTGAGATATTAGGTTTATCCTTTCCTCCCTGCAACTTATCTGGTCAATTTGTTGGGGGCAGACACAAGCTTACAAAATATATGTTTGAGTTTAAAAACATAATTGTGGCCATACTATCCAAAAGTGCTCCTATAACTTTGTAGCTGCACTATAAACAATAATCATTGAGTAAGTTCCTTACAGTCCTCAGCTCAAAATTTAAGTTCTACACCTCCTTACATTTCAATATCACTGAAGCAACATGTAACAAAAATTATTTTCAAATTTGTTCTGTGTTCTTTTCTGATTCAGCTCAGGGCATTTGCATATTCATTCACATAAGGAGGCATGCATATGTGTTGTTAAGGCCACAAGAAATCACTTTATTAGACTTAGCACAAATGTAATACAGAAAGAAAAAACATATGGTGACTGAAGTAGTAGTACAGAAATCAACATAATGCTTACCAGCAGCTTAATAACCCAATCCTTAAAATGATGCATGGGTGTCACAGATCCGACAACCTTTCACACAGCATTTTGTCTCTCTACCTCTGACCTGACAAACTCTAACCCTCTTGTCATACTTGTCCCTGTCTTCTCCAATGCATAGAACTAGCTCTGCTCATGGCCTAGACTAAGACAAAGCTCTCCCTTACTACAAAGAAAGTGCCACTTTTTATATCCTTTAATATTTCTTCAAACTATAACGTAATTATCACCACTGTACATTTCATTCCCTTAATGGTACCAGTTGCACCCCTTTATCTCTTACAAATTTCAGCTCATGCACATAATTTAAGAAAACTGAGTCAAAAGGTCTGTAAGGACATTTTTTTCATTATCTGATTTTGGGAATGTGTGCTCGTTCGCATATCTAGATTATCACCACATTCCAAACTGACACCATTTTCTCTTTGAACTTCCATGTTATTTTGGCATGGTCCATGGAAAAATCACAAATAACTTTTTCCTTACACCACAGATCATCTTTTGTCATTTCCATCAGCTGAATTGAATTGACTTCATTTCTTACATCTTTCATATACATGAGGAATAAAAATCTTACATTACGTCTCCATCTAAATGTGCAATGTGCAATTTATAGTAACTTATGATAAATAGTATGTACAATAAGACAGTCAATATAACATAGAAATACAATTGTATTAGTATGAATTAATCAGTCTGATGGCCTGGTGGAAGAAGCTGTCCTGGAGCCCGTTGGTCCTGGCTTTTCTACTGTGGTACTGTTTCCCAGATGGTAGCAGCTGGAACAGTTTCTGGTTGGGATAACAGGCCTCCAATAATCCTTCGGGCCCTTTTTGCACACCTGTCTTTGTAAATGTCCTGAATCGTGGGAAGTTCACATTTACAGATGCGCTGGGCTGTCTGCACCACTCTCTGCAGAGTCCTGCAATTGAGGGAAGTACAGTTGCTCTACCAGGCACTGATTCAGCCAGTCAGGATGCTCTCAATTGTGCTCCTGTAGAAAGCTCTTAGAATTTGGAGGCCTATACTAAACTTCTTCAAACATCTGAGGTGAAACAGGCCCTGTTGTGCCTTTTTCACCACACAGGTGGTATGTACAGACCACATGAGATCCTCCGTGATGTGTATGCCAAGGAAGTTAAAGCTGTTCACCCTCTCAACCCCAGATACATTGATGTCAATAGGGGTTAGCCTGTCTCCATGCCTCCTGTAGTCCAAACCAACTCCTTTGAATTTGCAACATTGAGGGAGAGGTTGTTTTCTTGACACCACTGTGTAGAGTGATGACTTCTTCTCTGTAGGCTGCCTCATTATTGTTTGAGATTAGGCCTATCAGTATAATGTCATCAACAAATTTAATTAGCACATTGGAGCTGTGGGTGGTGACACAGTCATGGGTATTCAGAGAGTAAAGGAGGGGATTAGGATACAGCCCTGAGGGGCACCTGTGTTGAGGGTCAGATGGGGGAGTCCACTCTTACCACCTGCTGGCGATCTGACAGGAAGTCCAGCATCCAGCTACACATGGCAGGGTGAAGACCGAGGTCTCTGAGCTTCCTGTCGAGCTCGAGGGAATTATGGTGTTGAATGCTGAACTGTGGTCCAAGAATTCTCACTTAAGCATCCTTCTTCTCCATGTGTGTAAGGATGGTGTGAAGAGCTGTGGCTATTGCATCATCTGTTGATAAGTTGTGTCCGTAGGCGAATTGTAGCGGGCCCAGTATGGGCAGTAGCAAGCTGCAGATGTAGTCTTTGACCAGCCTCTCAAAGCATTTGCTTATTATTAAGGTGAGTGCAACAGGAAGCCAGTCATTCAGACGTATTACTTTGGTCTTACTTTGGTATTACCAGAACAACGGTGGATGTTTTGAAGCAGAGGGCCATTCTACACTGGGAGAGGAAGAGATTAAAAATGTCTGTAAACAAACCTGCCAGTTGTGTCGTACACACTCTGAGTACCCACCATGGGATGCCGCCTGATCCCACAGTCTGTCCAGTCATGAAAACATCTGCATAATTCAGCCTCAGAGATGACCAATCTGTAGGTCACATCAACAGCTCTACTCAGAGACTCATCAGTGTTAGCAACATTAAAGTGAGTGTAAAAAAGATTTAGCTCATCTGGGAAAAAGGCAGCAATGTTGGGAACTCCACTGTGTTTAGCTTTTAAGTCTGCAATGGTGTGCAGACCTTGCCATAAGCTGTGTGTGTTGTTGGTGGTGAGTTGAGTCTGGATCTTGTCCCTGTATTGTTGTTTCTCTGCCTCGATGACTTTATGCAGATCATAGTTGCATTTCTTGAGTTCCTGTTGGTCACTGGCAAAGTAAGCTCTATGTTGCACGATAAGTGCTACTTACATGGAACTGTTGATCCAGGGTATCTGGTTTGGAAAGACCTTGTGACATACTTGTGAAATAGCAGTGACATAATTGGCTACATATTCTCCTTCACACCCTTTCCACCTTCTACAGCGGCCACTCACTCCATAACTCCCTTGTACCCTCAGCACTTCCCACCCACTCCTACCTAAGCTCTGGCACATTCCCTGCCACATCGGAAATTGAACATTTGCCCTTACACTCACTCCCTTACCACCATGCAGAAATCTAACCAGCCATTGCAGGTGAGGCAAAGATTTACATGCACCTCTCCAACCTCATCTCCTGTATTTGATGCTCCTCATAGGACCCTCTCTACTTCAGTGAGACCAAGCACTAGCTAGGCAGCTGGTTTTGCAGTTCACTTTTCCTCTGTCCACAATGGCCATCCTGAATTCCCTATTTCATAACATTTCAACTCCCCTTCCTATTCCCATATCAATCTGCCCATCCTCAGTCTTCTCCGTTGCCAAGGGAAAAGATCTAAAGCAAACTAGGAGAACAAGGGCTCATCCTCCACCTGGGTAGTCTTCAACACTGAATTCTCCAATTTCAGGCAACCTCACCTCCAATCCAACTCCACTACTTCCATTTTTGTTATTTTTCTGGTATCCTTGTCTTCCAGAGCAACCCCATCACACCCGTTCACCTCTCCCCCCTCCTCTCTCTATGCACATCCTATCCACACTCTTCGCCCAGGACCTGGTGTTGGATAAAGAGCCTGGTTAGCTGTCTGCCATTTCTGTGGATGAATGATTAGGGAGCAGTGTCCACAAATCATTAACTTCCAGGGTAGTTATAGATGCGGATATGATTTGTCTTTGTGGGAGAGTTTTAAATTGTAGTAGACCAAATTACCAGGGCGTTAGTCAGGAAATAAAACGTGTTAATTGGGAACACCTTTTTTCTAGCAAGTCCACATCAGGCATGTGGTGTGTGTTTAAAGTTCAATTGCATAGAGTACAGGAAGGTATGGTCCTCTTAGAAGGAAAGACAGGGATGGAAAGATAAGAGAACCTTGGATATCCAGGGAAGTGATAAATTTAGTCAAGAAGAAAAAAGAAAAGTATGAAAAAACTTTGAAAGTTAGGATCAAATGAAACACATGAGGAGTATAAAGAAGCCAGTAAAGAACTAAAGAAAGGAATTAGGGAAGGCAGAAGTAGCCATGAAAATTCTTTTTTTTTATATGTAGAATTAAGGTGAATCCCAAATCGTTCTATACATATACCAACAGTATGAGGATGACTAGGGAGAGGGTGGGACCACTCAATGATAAAAGGGGAACCATTTGCTTGAATGCAGAAAATGTGAGTGAGACACTTAATCAGTACTTTGCTTCACTATTTACCAAGGAAAAGTAAATGGGTGTATAAATATGTTAGAATGATTGGAGGTCAAAGACGAGGATGTGTTGGGCCTCCTAATGAGTATTAAGATGCATAAATTCCCAGAGCTTGATGGGATTCATTAAAGGAGGTGTGAGACAAGATTGCTGAGCTCTTTGTGTCCTCTCCAGCCAAAGGGAAGATCTGGAGAACTGGCAAGTTGATAATGTTGTACCTCTACTAAACAAGGGAACAAAGGAAAATCCAGAGAGTCTCACATCAGTTGTTGGGAAAATGCTGGAGAAACTTCTTAGGGATAGGATATATGAGCATTTGGAAACCCATGGTCTAATTAGGGAGAGCCAGCATGGCTTTGTGCATGGCAGGTTGTGGTGGATGTTGCCTACATAGATTTTAGTAAGGCTTTTGACAAGTTCCTAATGGGAGGCTAATCCTGAAGATTAAGATGCACAGAGTATATGGCAAATTGGCTGTCTGGATTCAGAATTGGCTTGCATATAGAAGACAGAGAGTAGTGGTTGAAGGGATATATTCAAGCTGGAGTAATTAGTGGAGTAAACACAAAGTACACTGCAGATGCTGTGGTCAAATCAACACGTACAACAAGCTGGAGGAACTCAGCAGGTCGGGCAGCATCCTTAGAACTGAGCAGTCAACGTTTCGGGCTGGGACCCTTCATCAGGACTGAAGGGGAAGAGGGCAGGGGCGCTATAAATAAGGTGGGGGGAGGGTGGGAAGGAGAAGGCTGGTGGGTGTCCGGTTAAAAACCAATCAGAGGAAAAATCAAGGGGTGGGGGAGGGGAAGCAGGAAGGGCATAGGCAGGAAAGGTGAAGAAGAACTGTAAGGGGAAAGCACTATGGGTAGTGGAAGAAGGCAGGATCATGAGAGAGGTGATAGGCAGCTGGAGGAGGAGGAAGAGTGAAATTGGGATGGGTGAAGGGAGAGGGCAGGAACTACTGGAAGTTGTTGAATTTGGTGTTCATGCCAAGGGGTTGGAGACTACCCAGACTATATATGAGGTGTTGCTCCTCCAACCTGAGTTTGGTCTCATCATAGCAGTGGAGGAGGTCATGTATGGACATCTCCGAATGGGAATGTGAAGCAGAGGCCCTTGGCATTGAGACAGAAGGTTATATTGCAGTTTAACAAAACTCTGTTTAGGCCACGTCAAGAGAATTGTGTACAGTTCTGGTCACCCCACTATTGGAAGGATATTGAGGCTTTGTAGAGGGTGCAGAAGAGGTTCAACAGGGTGGCTGGTTTAAAGAACATGTTCTATCACAAGAGGCTGGATAAACATGGGTTGTTTTCTCTACAACATCAGAGGCTGATGGGAGATCTAAATGAGGTTTAGGAGAGGATTAAATACAATGGTCAGAGAATATCTGTTTTCTAGGTTTGAACTGTGTTCCAGAGGGCACGCATTGAAGTTGAGAGTGGATAGGTTCAAGAAGGATGTGAAGGGTAGTATTTTATTCAGAAAGTTGTGGATGCCTGGTATGGTGGTAGATGCAAATACATTAGAGGCTTTTAAGAGATGTTTGCTTCGGACAATGGATGTAAGGAAGATGGAGGGATATGGACTTGGAGTAGATAGGAGGAATCAGTGTTTGGGTGTTTTTGATTTGTTTCTTGGCGGGATTGGTGCAACATTGTGGGTCGAATGGCCTATTCCCGTACTGTACTGTTCTTCTAACTTTGTCTTCATTTTCTTGTCTACTTCCTCCTAAACTCAGTAGTCTTTATCTCCCAGCACTGCCCTTTACTCTCACATATTTGGCTCTGTTTACTCCTTATTCTTCACCCCTAAAATCAGCTAAAAACTATGAGTCCCTGTCTTAACACAACCCATCTGCCCTTTATAACAGATAACCTCCCTCTCCACCCTCAGTCCTGATGTAGGGTCTCAACCTGAAGCATTGACTTTTTATCCCTCTCCATGCATGCTCCTTGACCTGCGGAGTTCCTCCAGTATTTTGTATGTGTTATTCTGGATTTCCAGCATCTGCAGAATCTCTAGTGCTTATGTCAACAATTCCTGTCCCTCCAAAGTTTGTCTAGCCATTTGTGTTTTTAATTTGCTTGACCTTATCTGGAAGTTTGGTGAAGGTGAAGTACATACTTGGGACAAGAATGATTAGAGAATTGTTAGAAAAATGACACAACCTTATTTTACAATGGTCTGTTTTGAGACTGGACCCTTTAGAAACTCGTTGTTTAGGATTATATGCCTTTAAGGTACAAATGGAAGTGAATTACTATGAGTAGCCAAAACTGAGGAGCTTGCTCAGTAGGATTTTTAGATTAGATGAGATTAGATTAGATTCAACTTTATTGTCATTGTGCTGAGTACAGATACAAAACTAATGAAATGCAATTCGCATCTAACCAGAAATGCAGAGTAGTGTTATTTACAAAATAACTGTGAATAAAAAGTAAGTGCTACAGCATACAAATATAAAAGTACTGAGACAGTCCAGTATGGGTACAATACTGTTCAGCGCTGTGATGTGAGGTTCAGCAGGGTCACAGCCTCAGGGAAGAAGCTCTTCCGGAGGCTCCTGTAGTGCCTACTGGATGGGAGGAGAGTGAAAAGACCATGGTTAGGGTGAGATGCATCCTTGATAATGCTCTTCACCCTGCCCAGGCAGCGTTTATGGTAGATGTTCTCAATGGTGTATTTAGGAAAGATCTTCTGTTTCTACAGGCAGTGGTTTGCTCAGTTTGTTTCTGAACCACTGCCATGAGAATCACTTCCTTGAAAGCCAAACAGTATATTCCATGAAAGTTTAGATCCATTTGAAAGAAATTGATAATAGCCTCCATTTTCTTAAAGTACATTGTTATTTGAAACATAAACAAAAGACAATATTAGGACCTTATTTATTTACTTATTAAGATACCGTGCAGATTAGACCCTTCTGGCCCTTCAAACCATGGCACCCAGCAAACCCCAATTTAACCCTAACCTAATCATGAGACAAATTACAATGCTCAATTAACCTAATAACCAGTGTCCTTGTACTATCAGATGAAACTAGAGCACCCATAGGAAACAAAAACGGTCACAAGGGAGAGCGTATAAACTCCTTACAGGCAGAGACAGACATTGAACCCAGGTTGCTGGTACTGTAAAGCAACGTGCAAACCATTACATTATCATGCCTGTTATGTTTCAATCTGTAATAATTTTCTTTATGTGCATATTTAATAAATCTAATAAATAGTCTTTATTATTCAGTGTGATTGAAATTGCATTTCTGTATTCCACTGCTTAACGGAGAGATGAAGATTGCATGATAAGTGACTTTAACTAATTTGGCAGAGGGTTGGGAACAAGAGTGACAGGGCTGAGGATGGAGCAATTGGTATACATCTGGATGCAGTGTGTAGTTGGGCTGTCGAGGAGGACTGGCAGATGACAAGGCAAAATTGCAGTTAGTGGGATGAATTGCAATTTAACATGGGGACAAAATTGAAAGGGGTAACAAATACAAGTGAGAAGCTGTTATCTTTGAATGAATGGAGTAAATGTACTTGACCTTGTAGCACTGTTACGGATTGATAGGTATAGTGTTGTGAGTATCAATGAGTTGTGGCTGAAAGAAGATTAACATCCATGGATACACATTGTATTGAAAGGTTAGGCAAATAGGATAGCGGGTGGCATAGTTCTGTTGATAAAAAATGAAATCATATCCTTAGAAAGAGGTGACATAGGATCAGAAGACATAGAATCCTTGTGGGTAGAGTTAAGAAACTGTAAGGGTAAAAAGACCTTGATGGGAGATATAAACAGGATTCCAAACTGAAGCTAAATTGTGGGCTACAAATTACAACAAGAGATAGAAAAGGCACATCAAAAGATCAACGTTATAAAAGTCATGGGGGATTTCAATATACAGGTGGATTGGAAAAATCAGTTTGGTTCTGGATCCCAAGAGAAAACATTTGTAGGATGCCTATGAGATGACTTTCTAGAGCAGCTTGTGGTTGAGTCCACTAAGGGAAAGTCATTCTGGATTGGATGTTGTGTAATGGACTGGAGCTTAAGGTAAAGGAACCCTTAAGAGACAGTGACATTAATATGATAGATTTCACCCTGCAATTTTAGAAGGAGAAGCTAAAATCAGGAGTATTGTTACTTCAGGTGAATAATGAGAATTATAGAGGGTTAAGAGAGGATCTGGCCAAACTTGATGGGAAGGAGATGCTGGAAGGGATGATGGCAGAACAGTAATTGCTGGTGTTTCTGGAAGCAATTCGGAAGGCACAGGATAGGTGCATTCTAAAGAAGAAGAAAGATTCTAAAGGCAGGAAGGTGCAACAGATTGGCTGAGAAAGAAAGTCAAAAGTGAAAGAGAGGACTTATAATAGAGCAACAATTAGTGAGAAGGTAGAGGATTGGGAATCTTTTAAAAACTGATAGAAGGCAACTAAAAGCCATAAGAAGGGAAAGTTGAAATATGAAAGTCAATCAGCCAATAACATCACAGGAGATAACAGAAATATTCTTCAGACATATAATGAGAAAAAGAGAGGCAAGGGTAGATATCAGTCTGCTGGAAAATAACACTGGAGAGGTGGCAATGGGGGTCAAGGAAATAGCAGATGAACTAAGTAAGTATTTTGCAACTGTCTTCACTGTGGAAAACACGAGCAGTATGCTGGAAGTTTGAGAGTCAGGGGGTAGAAGTGAGTACAATTTCTATTACTGGGGAACTAAAATGTCTGAATGTAGATTACTCACCTAGACCAGATGCATTACACCCCATGGTTCTGAAGGACATAGCTCAAAAAATTGCGGCAGCATTAGTAATGATATTTCAAGAATCACTAGATTCTAACATGGTTTTGGAGGATTGGAAAATTACAAATGACTCTCTGCTCTTCAAGAAGCAGGGGCAGGCAGAAGAAAGGAAATTATGGGCCGGTTAGCCTGACCTTAGTAATTGGGAAGATATTGGAGTCGATTGTTAAGGATGAGATCTCAGGGTACTTGGAGGCACATGATAAAATAGGCCAAAGTCAACATGGTTACCTTATGGAAAAATCTTGACTGACAAATCTGTTGGAATTCTGTGAGGAAATAACAAGCAGGATAGAGAAGGAGAATTGGTGGATATCTTTGGGTACTGTAGATTGAGGATAATGAGAATATGATTCCTAGGTAAACTCCATGATTTTGTAAATATGAATAAGGGTTAATTTAAAGAGGGAAAACAATACTAACATCCTGAGCAGGGAGGAAATCTATAACAAAAGTAGAATAACTCATAATATTCAGAGATCAAGCAGAGAGAAAGATAGATTTTCAGAATGATGACCTTTAAATAGCTTTGATTATAAAGAGCTTGAATCATGTGCATTGGCTGACTTGATAGCTGAATAGATGAATAAATTCTTCTCGAGCTTCCAGCAGGATACAGGTATCAATTTTAACCAACATTTTAATGACAAACGTTGCCATCTTCATCAGGGATGATGTTGGGCATGTCAAGTCAAATGGTATTTATACCCTTTTTGTCCGTCCCTCCTTATTGGTTAGTTCTCATCTAATCATGTTTCCACTGTCCCACCTTGCTTACTATCGAATTCCAGTTCTTATTTAGAGAAGGACCATTGTCTTTGTTAAAATTCTTTTCCTCTAGTTTTATTTCAATGGCTTCCTCCACAACAGAGTTTCAAAACTCAATGGTATGGAATAGTAGTTTTGTGCCATCAAAGCCAACCCTATGGCTATTGCGAATGCAATGTTCTGCTACTGCCGATTTCTTCAGGTACAACTCCTGTACTCCTTGATGCTGGTTTCCACCAGGCACCCCGTGTGGCTGATATACACTGCTCCATATTCACAGTAAATCCTGTAAACATCAGCCATCCTGAGGTCCAGGTCAACCTTGACCTGCATAACCTTTGATTTGATCTGCCTTATGGGTTTGTAGATGATAATAATCCGGGTAATTCTTAACTGTTTGGGTTACCTGAAGGAATCAGTGGTAGCAGAACGTTGCATTCACAATGGCCATAGGATTGACTATGACAGCACAAAAACACTGTGCTGTGCCAATGGGTTTTGGGACCACCTGGTGAAGGAAGCCACTGAAACAAAACTAAAGGAAAAGAACTTTAACAAAGGCAAAGGTCTCACTCTAAGTAAGAATCAGAATTCAATCGTAAACAGGGTGGGACAGCGGAAACCTAATTGGATAATAGGATGAGGACTAACTGATCGGGGGGCATGGAGGACCACTGGACTAGACATGTCCAGGCACCCTCCCTGATGAAGGCGGCAAAGTTTATCATGGAAACGTTGGATAAAATCAATATCTGTAACTGGCTGGAAGCACAAGAGAAGTTTATTTGTCATGCATGTCAGGACAGCACTAGATCCTTTCTCAGTCTGACTATCAGGGACAATTTGCAGATTTACTCAGACTAAAATGCTAAAACTTCTCAGTTAATTTAAACCTCAATTATTTGCAATAAATATTTCAGTAACTTTTCAGGGAATATTGTGTCTATTAAACACATTTACCAGTTAGAAAATTAACTTTATCCAGATGTGTGGGAGTAACATAATTGATATTCCTGTTGCAATTTGACAGATGTCACTGAAGCACCCAAAGTCAGGGTGGTCTGTTTACCACAGGCAAAGTGAAGCAGAATGTTGACAAAACAGATTTTGAAATGATGCATCAAATAGCAATAGCTGCTTAATTAGAATATGGAATATTTAAATAATAGATCAATATTCTAATTGAAAAATATGACTGAAATTTTACTGCAGTAATCTGAATTTATGCATATTTAAAGAAATTACAAAAATAAGAAAATTGATATTTTAAAATTATTTTGCCTGGTTCTCTACCGGGAACTACCATAAATTAAGAATATATATATAGTCCAATTAATAAGTCAGTAGACCCAGAAGTTACACATTTGAATCCAAGTTTTGATTGACATCATGGTCAGCATATACTCTACATCAGGGCCTGAGGGCCTGTTTCTGCACTGTTCAATTTACTGTATGTTCTATGTTTTAAGGCTTTTGATAAATGTTGCAAATTCCTTTGCCAGGTGTGAAGGGAAGAAAGCCCTTGCTGCCTTTCTTTTGCAGTAGATGAAAGAACAAACCAAAAAGCATTTCTAAAGTTCAAGAGCTAAGCACAATGCAAAAGCAATGGCAATATGAAAGAGCTCTTTTACTGAACCAAGCCTATTAAGACAAAATAGATTAGCAGGTGCAAAAGATTGAGAAACAAAAGGAATGACAATTTAATGACTTAACTGAGGTATATAATCCAGTATAAAATATAACGAATTATTGTAACTGACATTTTCTATCTGGTAAGAATTCAGGGCACAATTAAATATAACAATCCAGTACTGCTTTTATCTAATGGATTAGATTACATCCCTTTTCTCAGTATAATGGTTTATTTAAAGTTTTTTTGGCATCTATCATTGTACTATCATTATTCCATAGTCTTACAGATAAAATTGAATACTTGGTTGCTTAATTTTTCACATCCATAACCTTAAATGATGCTGGCCACTATGTTACACATATAGAACTAAAACATTACTTCCACAAGCCTATAACTCTTTGCTGGGAATTGCAGCACACAGGAGAAATAGGCCAGAAACTTGTGTTTTTTTCTGATGTTAGGAACTTCAAAGGATCCACTGTACGATAAAGATAGCTGACTCTGCCTGAGGTCAAATAGGTTATGTGATTATAATGGTTAACTTACAGGTTGGATCTGTTAATAGTAAAAGATTCAAAAATATCTCTTTTTCTGGAAAAGATCTTGTTGTCAATTTTTTTCATCCTTTTATCAAACAAAACAGACTAGCATTAACTGAAATTTTGAATGGTTGTAAGACTGTAAGGACAAGTTAATGCACAAAGGATTACTAATGTCCTTAAATAAAGGCAATATTGATTTTCCCACCAAAGATAAGAACATAAAAAATGAATCAAGAATAGGTCATTCTATTCCTTGTCCCTACACTGTTATCCAATAAGATTTTGTACCTCAGTGTCACTTTCATGCACTAACTCCATTAATATCTAAAAGTACATACATCAATTCCTGTCTTCAATATATTCAGTGGCTGAGTTCCTATCATGCTTTTCATTAGATAATTACAAAGATTTACTAACTTATGGATCAAGACATTTCCTTATCCCCCTATAGCAGACTCTGCTTCCAGATAACCTTGCTAGGGGAAGCATCAATTATATTCTATAAAACCCCTTACAAATTTTGCATGTTTCACTGAGATCTCTCATTCATCTAAACCAAGGATTCCCAACCTGGGATCCATGATAGGGATCCGTGGCATAAAAAAAGTTCTCCTGTTCTAAACCAAGGAGAAAACAGACCCATTGTGCTTAATTGATCTTGTTATAATGGATTCACCATTCCAGGAATCAATATAGTGAACTTTCATTGCACTTTCTCCATCCAAGTATATCTTTATGTAGGGAGCTTAGACTCCGATGCACAATGTTTCAGATGCAGTCTCAACAGGACTCTGTGAAATTGGATTAAGATGAATCTACTATTTTACTTAAATCCTCTTGTAATAAAGCTGACCATACCATTTGTTTTTCAAATTGTTCATTGTACCTATGTGTTAACCTTCAGTGATTTGTGTACAAGGACACCCAGGTCCCTCTGTACTACCCAATAAAACATCTTAACTGCAATGTTCAATGAGGCAGAATAGCAATTTTACTAATAAAAAGTGCAACCTCCTAATTGGATAACCAGCGTAATGACATATCATTGAATGATGATTTGCTAAATTCACAATAATCATACTTTATCATTAGTATTTTCTCTGATTGCTTATCAGAATTATGATAATTCTTATAGATATGACAAATAGCAACTGTCTCAGTGAAGCATGATTAATTCTTTTGTGTATGGCCAAAGTCAATTGAAAGGATGACAAGCAGATTTTTTTTTACACAGCATCCTTATTATTAACAGTGTGATACTTCACTACTGCAAAACTGGGTAAAAATGGATGCCACCTCTTATTCTTTATGTAGGATGAATTATAAAATTGCCTGAATGTTACTATTGGTGAGTAGCAAGTTAGTGATTATTTACAGCAAATGGGATATTTCACAGCATGGCTACTGCAATTTGTTTTGGATATGTTTAATCATTTTGACAGAAGTAGTTACAAAATTATACAAATTCCACTGCTTTTAGTACAGCACTAAGGATTAAAAATTCCTGTGATGGTGCAGCAGCTACTTAAACTTTCAACCAAGTTTTCAGAATGCCTCTGTCAGAGTTATAACTTGTTCACTTCTATAATGGAGACTTTTAACATGTTTTATTTTATTTTACAGTGTGTCATTCTATTGTTGGATCCCATGCACTGGTTTTTGTGCTTGATACC
The DNA here is from genome assembly GCF_030144855.1 of Hypanus sabinus. Lineage (NCBI taxonomy): Eukaryota > Metazoa > Chordata > Chondrichthyes > Myliobatiformes > Dasyatidae > Hypanus > Hypanus sabinus. The sequence continues at coordinate 69,668,473 of NC_082713.1, read as the reverse complement.
TTAAGCTGAATGCTGAATAATGTTTATTTCTTAGGACTGTTTATTGTTAGCACATTTATGATAGGTTTCAAGTTTATAAATTATTTCTTGGCCCACTTTGGACCCTTGAGACTTTTTGCTTCATACAATCAATTTTCTTCCAGGTTCTTCACAGTTTTCCTCCTCCACTATTAGCTCCACTCAAAAGATTGCAGGTCTTAAGGGGGTAAATTATGAGGACATTGATGATTCTATTCCTTCGAGAACAGAAGATTAATGAGTATTTGCACTGATGTCTTCAGAATGATTAAAGATATTGCTTGAGTAAATAAAGTCTTTCATCTGTTGTGGAAGATTTCAACAAACTGGCAAAACTTTAATTTTAGCATTGGATCATTCAAGGACAATACTGAAAAGCACATCCTCACTTAAAAAACTAAAAACTTCAGAACTGAAAGCTTCAACACTGAGAATAAAACATATTTTGTAAGCAAAGGATATGAATAATTACAAACTAAAGCAGATAAATCGAGTTAAGGTAAGGATTAGCTAAAATTCTGAATTACAACTTCTATTTGCATGTTCCTTTTCGAAGATCCTGTGGCATCTAGTATTAATGGTTGATAAAGAAAGTAAATTGTGACATTGATCATCAGGAATTGAGAGATGGTTTGACTTCCTGAAACATCTTCTCATCTCTTATATGTGCTTGCCTCCATATGAATATGGTGAGGAGAAATGATGTGAATGAGGCTTCCTGGATGGCACAATTCACTTAACCTGGTCTTTGCTTATTTATTTAATCCTAATATGGGGTTATGAATGTAACGCCCTGGGTCGCCTCAGGCTCGCTCAGCTCATTCTTGTCTAGGGGGAGCATCCTTCGGCCCCGCCAAACTAGGTATTCAGCTGGTGTGGATGCTGTGTGATGTCCCCGCCTCGCCCAAAAACAGACAGTACACCATATGCGATTAAGTGAGTACAATTTATAAAGGTTACTATAACTAAGTGATTAATAACGATACAGTATATATGAAGAGAAAATTAAAGAAAAGGCGCCAAACTTATCAGTCCAAACCACTTCGTGCACAGCCGTTGGAGCTCAATTACTGAAGTCTTCTGGCCACCATTCGATCCCCTCCGAACTCCGCGACTCGCAGCTCAGGACCCTCCGAACTCCTCGACTCTCCAAACAGCTCAGGACCCTCCGAGTGGTCAACCAAGCACATCTAGCTTCATCCCCCCCTCCTCGGAGAATCTCCCGGCCTCGGACCCCCCTTTGGGGTCCGATCCTCGCCCAGCTTAGAGCATTGGGTCCTCTCTCTCGACCCCCTCGCGCCGATCTCCCCAAAAGCCCGTCAACAAAAGCTTACAGACTCAGAAGAAAGAAGATTAATCCCCATTTGGTTTACAAAGGAATACCATTCTCGTTATCAGTAAATTAGCATTCCTGCTAGTTAACAAAAAGAAGAAACCCTCTTTACACTCTCCCTCCACCAAATAAAAGTCATGTCCTCATGACTACTAAATAACTCGCCACCTTTCCTGCCAACACACCGTAAACCAAGCACAAACAGTGACATCTCCTCCCCATACAGTAACCCTCACGCCCTGTTCCTCAGGCGCTACTTAGGCCAACTATCTGGGAGTTCCCTAACCCTTCTGAGGCCTCTGTACCCCCTCACCTAAACCCTTCAGGCTCGGACACAACTGGGAATACCTTGGGCCCACTACCAACTCCTCTCTCAACCTCTCACTCATGCCCCACACTGCACACAGCTAACCCTCCCCGCTACACCTGACTCAATGGGAGAAGGGCCAAAGGTCTCTTCCTCAATCGAGGGGAAGTCAGCAAAAGGCAGCATGTACCACACATCCAGCACATCATCCATCGAATCTGTATTCTTCCTCGTTCCTGTGATCGGTAGCTGCTGTTTGATCTTCTCCAAATGGAAACACGTGGCCTGCACTGCTCCCACAGTCTCTTCAGCCTCCTGTTCAGTATTCACTGCACTTCTCTCCAGCTTTTTCTTCCTCATGACTTCTTCCAGATCAACTTTCAGGTTTTGCACTTCATTTGAACTGTCGATGGTCATGTTCAGGTTCCCTTCAAGCTTCCGCTTCTCTCTTTTGAGATTTGTCTGTAATTTCTTCACCTCCGCAAACTCCCCTCTCCGGGTTCTCAGTTTGCTATTACCCTCAGTCAGACAACTTTCTTCATTCTCTCCAACTTGTAAGTCTTCCGAATGGTTCCAGATCACTTTCTCCAGTCTCTCCATCTTCATTTCAAACTTGATTCCGTAGAGACAGTCACTCACGAGCTGCGACCTTCGCCAGCCCTGGCACGTGTCCCAAAAACACTTTAACTCGGTAGTTCTCAGCTGCTCCTGCAACGACCTCACTTCATATTCTCCTGAGGCAAATCCAAATACCAATAGATCATCCACATACACCAAAACTCCAAATGCCTCCACATCCCCTATGGTCTTCCACCTGCCCCGCAGGAAGGTTGCAAGGGCTCCAGATATGCCCTGTGGCATCTTTTCGGACCCGAAGACTCCTAGGGAATTTATAATGGCCGTCTTCTCCTTGCCGGCCCCACTCATTGGGATCTGGCAACATCCACTCCTCAGATCCAGCACCTTAAACCATTTCGCACCACTCAGACAGGCCATTGCCTCTTCGGCCCTCAGGGCCATATTCTGGTCACTGACAGTGTGCCTCTTTAGTGCAATATAATCCACACACACGCTGCTTACGTCTTCCACGGCTTCAGGGGCCAGTCGCTGCAACCTCTCTCTCTCCGAGGTGTCTTCAGCAGTCAACTCCCCGCCCTCGTGGTATTTCACAGAGTCCACTAAGAGGGTCTCACCCTCAGATACTTCCCCCAGGCCGTACCACCACTGGCTCTTGTTTGAATTCGGTATTGGCCCAATGCTGCTACACACGTCCGCACAAGCAGCTCGAAACTCTGGGTGCATCAACAATGCCTCCAAACAGCGCTCACCCGCCTCCTCCGGGCAGGCCCCCAAGCGCACCAGCAGGATATTGGTTCTCTCTAGAACAGAAACGCTGCCCGTCTCAACAGGGTCCGGACACATCAGCATTAACGATTCATGAACCTCTGTCTCCTCCACATTTGCCTCTAAGAACTCCATTTTCACTGACCAACAACCATTGTCTAGATAATCACCGGCACTGGTACCCCGAATCTCCAGTGTCCTCAATGTCGTCAAGGGTAAATGCTTCCAATAACGGTTATGAAACAAACTGTACAGCAACTTAATCGGCACCCTGGTGCCGAGGATGGCTTTAACTTGACTTCCATCCATCCGTAACAACACCTGTGCGCATGGCCCCACTAAGCCTCCAGGAATAGAGTCTGCTCCTTTCGGGAGTTCGTTGGTACATTGCTGGGAACGTGCTCCCCCAGAGACCCCAAGCCGTTCCCCCACTGGTCCTCCTCTAAGTTTCCTGACACGTCTCAAATCAACGGAACAACTGATCCCCTTGACAGATCCCCTTGGCACCACAAGCAATTTATCTGCCCCCCTAGGCAAAAAGGGATACCCTAAAAACTTCCCACCAATCTCCTGCCACGGATATGATAAGCCCCCCAGCTGCGGCATTTGACTTCCAGTCGAACCACACGCATTTTCCCACACTTTCCCAGAACTGGCAGCGGTCACTTCGAGGTAATTGCACCTGACAGCTCTAACAAAGTCACCAGCCCGCCTACTCAAACTTTCAACCCATCCCTGTCGCTTTTCCTCAGCCAAGCACTGCCACTCACCCAACAACTGAGAGGTCCGCTCCGCCCACGCCTCCGCCCCTTTAGGGCTGGACATTATTCCAACAACCGGGCGGAGCCCACCACTGCTGAAACATCCCAACCTGTCACTCCTCAATCTCCAAACAGTACGGACAACCCATGGTCCCACCACCATTTTGTCAGCACTAGTCGGAACTCGAACAGCAGCAGCCACCCCACCCAACACACACGCAGCAATAACCAGCAATCGCACACCCACAAAGGCACACCAGCTCTTCGCCGCAGACACAATTTAAAGAGGGTGATCACACAGCTTCCACAGAAATCAATCCCGGACGAGCACCCCACAATGTAATGCCCTGGGTCGCCTCAGGCTCGCTCAGCTCGTTCTTGTCTAGGGGGAGCATCCTTTGGCCCCGCCAAACTGGGTAATCAGCTGGTGTGGATGCTGTGTGATGTCCCCGCCTCGCCCAAAAACAGACAGTACTCCATATGCGATTAAATGAGTACAATTTATAAAGGTTACTATAACTAAGTGATTAATAACGATACAGTATATATGAAGAGAAAATTAAAGAAAAGGCGCCAAACTTATCAAAGTCCAAACCACTTCGTGCACAGCCGTTGGAGCTCAATTACTGAAGTCTTCTGGCCACCATTCGATCCCCTCCGAACTCCTCGACTCGCAGCTCAGGACCCTCCGAACTCCTCGACTCTCCAAACAGCTCAGGACCCTCCGAGTGGTCAACCAAGCACATCTAGCTTCATCCCCCCCCCCTCCTCAGAGAATCTCCCGGCCTCGGACCCCCCTTTGGGGTCCGATCCTCGCCCAGCTTAGAGCATTGCGTCCTCTCTCTCGACCCCCTCGCGCCGATCTCCCCAAAAGCCCGTCAACAAAAGCTTACAGACTCAGAAGAAAGAACATTAATCCCCATTTGGTTTACAAAGGAATACCATTCTCGTTATCAGTAAATTAGCATTCCTGCTAGTTAACAAAAAGAAGAAAGCCTCTTTACATGAATGCTGAAATTGAAGAGGGTATTTCCAAGTGCAAGAGGTGAGGGAGAGGGGAGGAAAGATTTGGGCTGGTCTTCATCCAATAATTTTTTATGTGTGAAGATTTTGCTGAGGATAAATTCAGTTACACCCAACACAAATAACTACTGACATTCAGTGTTACAGGATGCATTGAATTATAGAAAATGTTGAGCCACGTCTAATAAAGAGTTAACTATTTCAGGCATGGTAGTGACGTGTAAAGCTTAAGAAAGATTTAAAAAAGCCCTCAAATACCGTGTATTCTTTTTTCAAACGTAATCCATTTTTTATCATTTTTTCATGAAACTATGAGTTTATTAGCCTTTGCTGACATACATACAGAGTCTGCCTTCTTTGAAGTTTCCCTACAGGGAGTTCATGGTCACTCAGAATAGAGGCATCTTGCCGAGTTGAAATGCTGAGTTGGGCAAGGTGTTGTTTCATCATGTTTTGGGGTAAACCTCAATACAGCAGATTCTCTATAATTCTTCAGCGTTATATCGTTTTTATATTCTTGACCTCCCAAAATGCCAACATTGCATTTGTACTACTAACTTAACTTGTAACTGAACCTGCACTAGGACTCCCAAGACCTTTTGCAGCTCCGATTTCTGAATTCACTCACCCTTTAGAAAAATATCTACATCTTTAATCCTTAAAAATCTTTAAAAGGTTTTTAATCTTTAAAAGGTTGTGAACATACACTTTTCCACTCTGTATTCCATCTTCCACTTCTTTTCCCATTCTCCTAATCTGTTTATGTCCTTTTACAGATTACCTGCACTTCCTGCCTATACACTTATTTTTGTTTATGTCACCATTGAACATGCATGAACTTTATATTCATTAATAGTTTTTGGATCACCAGTGTAGCAATACCTCCTCTCCACAATCTTCACTCAATAATCTTTGAAATATTAGCACCCTTTCAAATCTTATTCTTCTCATGGTGCAAAGGGATTTGGGAGTCCTAGTGCAGGTTCAGTTGCAGGTTGGGTTGGTAATACAAATGCAATGTTAGCATCCATTTTGGGAGATCAAGAATATAAAAGCAAAGATATCATGCTCTTAGTACAAAGGTGTGAAATCTATTATTCCATTCTTTAATTCTGATTCTCTGCCTGTTGCCTTTAAAGTTACTCTTTAAAGGTTATCTTTTGATAGGATTTCTGTCTTTGAATGTGTGTGCACATTGGAGAAGCAGGTTCAGTTATAGTCCTAGAAAAAACACATGCCTAAGATATGCTTGACCATCTTTTGGTCACCTGTTCTAATATCTCTTGTCTTGTTATCAATTTATATCTGATATTACTCTTAAGAAGTATATAGGGGCATCTTATTATTTTAGAACTGATACTTAAAAAGAAATTATTGCTATGTATCAGTGCAATTGTGGATCCAGTGATGAACTGTGTTATCTAATTTGTTAAGTCAAGATCTTCACAGCCATGATTTTTACAAATTTGTCAGCTGCCCACAAATTCCTACCCAGTTTATATTTTCAACTTCAACTTTTAAATATCAATAGTTATACTTTTCTTAATTTATAAGTAATCATAAAATAGACTCCTACAGTTCTTTCTCTAAGTCAGGCTTGGAAAGATCTAACAAATTATATCGCCAATGGCTAATATGCCCAGTTGAAAATAAATTAACACTGACATTTGTTAAAATTGCCTGTCACCTTATCATTCCCTCACTAATATTTGTATAACTGCTCATGCTTGTGCACAATCTAGAATGTACTTGATGACTTATACCAGCTTAATTAATTAGCACATTTTAAATTGTGATATCATAGATGCTACAGCACATAAGAAAACCATTTAGCTGAGTTCATGCCACCTTGCTGTAGAGCATTCAACCTATTCCTCTTTATGGAGCCAGCATGTTATTGATAGGCTGATTGCCCTTCTTTTGAGCCATTTTGACTCTAATAGATTGTCAACTTCATTGCATTAATAGCTAATGTGATTCCCAGTTACGAACTTAAGAGGTAGGAATATCACAAACTATATGATTGGTCTCTAATAATGTAGAAAGGTATTCTTCTAGTTTCCAAGCTTTATTTGAGTCATTTGTTTGCTTTAGTTCTTGCTGAGTGGAATCAGTCTTTGATGTAGGCAGGTAGATATCAACAAACAAAAAAAAATTATGACAATGTTTCAACTTAAGTGCAAGACAGGAGCTAATTTATTCAGGCTTGTCTAATATCCTTTTTGGATATGTTTTAAAAATTTCTGCATTAAGATTAAAGAGATTTATCTCTGTAGTAGATTTATGTTGCTGGATCACGTTCAATAGACATATGCTTATTACAACATTGAGGCTGTGAGTTTGAAGTACCAGCTGCAACTCTAGTGCATCATTTGCATTCTGGCCGAGGAAGAATCAGAGAAATCTGCAGTAACAGTATAGAGACAGCCGTATACTTCCTTGTACCTAGTCCAGTAGAGCAGGTAACAATAATTCAGAAATTGCATCAGTAACTAGAACAGTTTGGTGGAAATGGACATGGGTCATTAGACATCAAAGCAGGATTTGATAATTGGGCCCATAGAGTCTACTTCACCAATCAGTCGTGGCTGATTTATTATCCCTCTGAAACCCATTCTCCTGCCTTCTTCCCGTAACTTTTAACATTCTTACTAATTATCAACCTATTAACCTCTGCTTTGAATATATCCAATGACTCCATAGCTCTCTATGGCAATGAATTCCACAGAATTGTCACTCTCTATCTAAAGAAACTTCCCTCATCTCTGTGATCCTGACCACAGTTTACATACCACCAGTGGCTGATTATAAGCAAGCACTCACAAAACTGCACAATGTAGTCTGTAAGAAAGAAACAGCTCATTCCGAAGCATTTCAAATTATATTTAGTGACTTTTACCAGGCCTGTGTGAAGAAACTCCTACCCAGTTATCCAGCAGATAACCTGTTGCATCAGATTCCAGCACACTAGACCATCAGTGTTCCCAGCTCACTAGACCATTGCTACCGTACAATAAGGAATGCCTATCATTCCTTCCTGAGACCACATTTTGATCATTTGGCTGTACTCCTGCTACCTGCATACAGACAGAGCATAAAGAGCAAGGCTCCAGAGATCAAAAAAACTAAGAGGTGGTCACAGGAGGCAGAGGAACAGTTATAGTATTGCCTTGAGTCAGTGTTCAAGAATCCATCTGAGGATCTGAATGACTACACCAGCTTATTATAACAGGTATGGATTAGGGTGTCCTCATAAAATCAGTTAGGGTTTTCCCAAATCAGAAGCTCTGAATGGACAACGAAATCCAGAATCTGCTGAGAGCCAGATCAGAGGCCTTCAGGTCTGGAGATCAAGACTGGTACAAGAGGTGCTGTAATGATGTCCAGAAAGCCATCTTTCAGGCAAAGTGGAGATTCCAGACTAGACTGGAATCAAATAGGGACACTCATAAGCTATAGCAGTGTTTGAATGCCATATCCTCCTATAAAGTTCACTTCCAGATGAGGTAATTGCCTTCTCTGCTCACTATAATATCCAGAACAGGGAAGAACCATTGTGCACCAGCATGTTTCCCAATTATCCTTTGGTTTCAGTATATGAAGATGACATGTAATCTGTCTTCAAGATTGTGAATCCAAGGAAATTATCAGGTCTGGCAAACTATCTGGCTGACCACTGTAGATCTGTGTTGACCAATTGACTGGTGCATTCATGCATATCTTCAACCTCTCGGTCTGGCAGTGTGTAGGACCCACCTGCTTCCAGCAGGTTTCAATCATACTGGTACCCAAAAAGAGCATGGTAACCTGTCTAAATGATTACCACCCAGTAGCAATTATATTCACAGCGATGAAGTGTTTTGAGAGGGGTGGTGTTGAAGCATATCAGCTCCTGTCTGAGTGATGATTGGATCTGCTCCAATTTTACTGCTAAAGCAACAAGCCTACGGCAAATACTACTTCATTGGCTCTTCATACAACATCTGGAACATCTAGACAGCAAAGATGCAATCATCACTCTTTATCGATTACAGCTCAGCATTTAACCCATCATTCCTTCAAAACTAAACAGTAAATGCCAAGAACTGGGCTTCAATACCCCCATGCACAATTACATCATGGATTTCCTCACTAGTAGACCCCAGTCAGTTCAGATTGGCAAAAATATCTCCTCCATAATCTCGATTTACACTTGTCACTGTGTGACTAAGTACAGCTCCATGTATAAGTTTGCTGATGATACTACTGCTGTGGGCTGTATCAAAGGTGGTGAAGAATCAGCATACAGGAAGGAGATTGAAAATTTGGCTGAGTGGTATAATAACAGCAACCTTTCACTCAATGTCAACAAGACCAACGAACTGATTGTAGCCTTCAGGAGAGGGAAACCACAGGTCCATGAGCCAGTAGTCTGGAACATCAGAGGTGGAGAGGACCAGTAACTTTAAATTCCAGAATGTCATGTCCTGCAACCATCATATCAGTATAATTTTGAAGAAAGCACAACAGTGCCCCTACTTCCTCAGGACTCTGCGGAGATTCCACATGTCATGTCATCAAAAACCTTTTCAAATTTTTATAGATGTGTAGTGGAAAATACATAAATTGGCTGCATACGGCCTGGTATGGGAACACCAATGCCTTTGAGTGGAAAATCCTACAAAAAGTAGTGGATTCTGCTTTTACATCACCAGTAAAACCCTCCCAACCATTGAACACATCTACATGAAATGTTGCCATAGAAAAGCAGCATCCATCAGCACAGATCCTCACCTCCCAGGCCATGCTCATTTTTGGCTCTGTCATTATGCATAGTATTCTGAAAAGTTGAACTGTGTTTTCTGTTTTGCTCTGTTCTGTGCAAAGCTAATTTCCTCCACAATCCAGTAAAACACAACGCTGCACAGGACTGCAGAAGGTGGAACTTATCACAGAATAAGATTAGCAATCAGACTTCTTGAAAAGTTGCACAGAAAGTAGAGAGTGGAGTATTTTTCCATCTTTTGTGTATCAAGTCCAAGCACTGTGGTTCAAGAATCAAGTCCAAGTGCTAAGGTTCAAGTATCAAGTCAAGGGTCCTGAGTTCCAAGTCCCGAGTCCATGTCTGGGTCCCATGCTAACTCTTGTGTTGAGAGATTTTTCCTGTTGAGTGAGGCTAGAGGCTGTGTTATTTTGAGTTTAGAATCATGAGGAGTCATCTGTTTTTTTCAAACATATACGATCTTAAGGGGGCTTGAGAGGGTGGATGTTGAGATATTTCACTTGCAGGAGAATTGCAAACAAGTGACACAACTACATAATAAGGGAAGTAGAAGTATGAATGAAGTGAGTCCTTGGCATTCACTGTCCCAAGGGTGTTGGAGGGAAGATCATTAGATATACAGTACTTAAGGTGTAATAGTTAAATATTTGAAAGTTCTAGAATTAAGAGTTATGGGGAAGTGGTACAGAAAAAGGGTTGAGCCGAATGTCGATCAGCAATGCTTACATTGAATGCTGGGTCAGGCATGAGGGGGTAAGTGGCCTATTTCTGTTCCTAATTACTTGTACCCCTGTGTTCTAATGCATTTGTAACATTTTACTACTGATTCTCAGTCCCATTCTAACATGTAGAGTCATGGTCTCCTCTTGTGCCACGATGAGTCCACCCTCTGGGTGGAAGAGCAACATCTTATATTCCCTCTAAGCAGCCTCCAACCTCATGGTATAAATATCAATTTCGCCTTCCGGTAAAAAAAATTCCTCCCCTCCCCTCTTCTTCTGTTCCTTTCTGGCCTCTTACCTCTTCTCATCTGCATATCACCTCACCTGGTTCCCCTTTACCTTTCCTTTCTCCTGTGGTCCACTCTTTTCTCCTATCAGATTTCATTCTCTCCTAACTTTTACCTATGTCACTCACCTTGCTTCAACTATCACCATCTTGCTATCCTCTTTCCTCTACCCACCCATATTTGCTTATTACTAGTGATTCCTTATTAATAAGTTTGCAGTCTTTCAATAACAGATGGTTGAGTTGTGTTTAAAAGCATCAATTTTGCTGATCTACTCACTATGCTTCCAAAATTTGGTTTTGATTAATTTCAATGGAATTAGATTTCAGAAATAGAATGCACTATGCAGCTACTATTACATGGAAGCAATTAGTGAAACCCACCAATGACAATCCATTCTACTAGGAAAGGTTTTGCATTTCTTATATATTTTTGGTATATAAGGATTGACAGTAAACCTTGAAAGATAAGATTAGATATATGTGAAGGACATGTGTCCATGCTGTAATCCTCCATGACACTATGAAGATCAGAGTAGGCTAGGATGACATTTCACTTCTCCAATGCTGTTAGCTTATACTTAGGATTGAAGTGTACCTTTAAACGTGAAACATGTTCCGTCTGTAACAACATTATCATGTGCATTATTATTGTGATTGTATTGGACAAGGAAGTCATGTGATCTGTTCGCTTTTCAGCAAGATAGCGGCTTCATGTGCATTTGGTTTGCACCAACATCTTAACGTCTCAATGGGTAATGGGCTATGCTTTGTATATAAATTATTACATTTGTTAGTGATTTCCCAAAGATATTGCTATCTAGAAATTATATATTCTGCTTTAGTGTGTTAAAAATGTTACATGTAAAGCTAATATCCAACTAGTGGGCCTGCAAAACATCTGGTAAATGGGAAATAAAAGCACACATTAAAATAATAATCAGGGTTGTTTTTGCTCTTGTTTATAGACAAGCACTTTACTTGTGCCGTTCTCAGTGCAGAGAATATAGCTACTATGCCACAGTTGCTTCGAGCTCTCTCCATGACAGCCACAGAAGAGCAGCTGCAGTAGTGATCACCAGACAGGTGAGATGTAACAAAGGAGAACAAAGTGCTTTTTCATTACAGCTGGCCACAGAACTCAGTCACTTGCCACATTACTCTGAGGCATGAGTTTATCATCCTTGCAGAAATCACAATATGCATTTTGGCTGTGTGTTATGTAAAAAAGCTACAATGGGACACCCTGCCGTACTGCTTGAAATATAATAATGCAATAAATACAATTAAAAAACAAAGAGCAATGCTTCAGCATAACATCGGGAAACCTATAACTCCTTCTTCTGTGTTGATTGGCTTCAGGGCTTCCCCTTATCCTTGCAATATTTAATTTTGACTGGTAATTGCAGAAATGGCTACTGTGCTCTGGATGATGTCATTAATTACTTAGGTCTCACTGGGCACTATTGTGATTCATGCCTGGAAGTGCCTAGATCAATTTCCTGTTGGACATTCATCAACTTGCCCAATCTAATACGTGCAAAATGACTTTTATGAGCAATTTAAGCACAAAATCCTGTCATTTCTTGGCAAACAATGATAACCAGGTTACATGTCTTCTTTCAATTGATAAGAATAAAATACAAGATGATGCTCAAATCAGCTTCATAATTTAATCATCCTCTGGGATTTCAAATGAATATGACAGATTGCTTGACTATTATGGTAGCAGAACCCCACTGTGGCGCATATAGTGAGCATATAGGCCACTCCCGTGGTTAATATAGAAATTTTCTGAATGATTAATTGTTTACACTTTATTGCATGCTGCTTAACATACCATCCCTGTGAATCTATTTCTGCATTTTCTATTTTACTCTCATTTTTTTCTTGAATTTTGCTAAATTTGCAATATTAATCGTCAGATGCCCAGAATCTTTGTTGCAATTGCATCATGAAACAATAAAACTGTTCTTAAAACTGTAAACAAAATATTGAATATCGATTTATCAAACTTCTGGTAATGTCCCCACCCCCTTCACCGTTCCCCATCGCATTTTCCCTCTGTCACCTTATCTCCTTGCCTGCCCATCAGCTCACTCTGGTGCTCCTCCCCCTCCCTTTATTTTCTTCCATGGCTTTCAGTCCTCTCATATTAGATTCCCCCTCCTCCAGCCCTGTACCTCTTTCACCAATCAATTTCCCAGCTCTTTACTTCAACCCTCCCACCACCCAGTTTCAACTTTCACCTTGTGTTTCTCCCATCCTCTACCTTTTAAGTGTACTCCTCATCTTTCTTCTCCAGTCCTGCTGAAGAAATATAGGCTGTACTGTTTTTCATACATGCTGCCTGGCCAGCATTTTAGGCTTCCAGCATCTGCAGATTTTCTCTTGTTTGTAACAAAATATTGGGTTTCATTTTTAGAGTAACAGAATGGAAATGGAGATTGGATTGTATACCATAAAATCTTTGAAAATTCATTTCACCTAATTACTATAAAAAACTGTTAATGAAATTGGGGGACATGCAATTGCAAAGTCAATTGACTTTGGGGCCTTGTGCAGCCCTGTGGGCATGAATTCCCACCAGTGTTGTGAACTGAAGCATTGTGGGAGCCAAAACATCAAAGTCAGCAAGAGTGGCTGTCAGAGGACTCTGCACTCAGTGATCGATCACTCTCTCTCTCTTGTCTCTAACTCTGTCTCTCTCTCTCTCTCTCTCTCTCTCTCTCTCACTTTGGTGAGGGGGAGAATTTGCTGCTAATTTTCGAGTTGCAAACTTGAAATAAACAACAATGCTTCAGATGAAATAACCACTGTTGTCTTCCATCTCATGGTGGAAGGAGTGATATCTGTCTCCCTTGTTAGTGAGAGAGAGAGAGCTTGTTGGAAGTTAAAATATTGAAGAAAACAGTTTTTGATGTATTGTGGACCGTGGTCTCTCTTCGGGAGCTTTGCTATTGCTTGCATGGTGGGTGATGGGAATGCTGGTGTTTTATGCTAGAATAAGAGGGGGCAGGATTGATGCTGCTTGCTGCCGATTGTGTGTGGGAGGGAGAAAGGGAGCTTTGGGGTTCTTTTTTTCTGTCATTCATTCTTTGGGGTTTTCTTCTGTTTTATTTCTGTGGAGAGTAAAAATCATATATTGTGTACATTCTCTGTTAATAAATCGAACCATTGAAACCATTGAACCCATTTTTTCATTGCCATCACTGGCCGATAATGCTACACTTACTTCCCTAACTCTCAACAGTTGCTTACACCCTATATCAGATTTTGGCATTTCCTTTCAAACAATCTCTTCAAACAATCCTACTTCTAAACCACCTACCCATCTTTTCATTCGGACCCTCTCCATTAACCATGATCCTCCTTCCGCATCCTGCCCGCACCGCTACACTAACCACACCACCCCTGCCAAACTACTGGTTTAATCAACATTCTGAATGAATGTGTGAAAGCAAAGGCTGGAAGACACAAGAGACAGCAGATACTGGAATCTCAAACAATACAAAGAGTAAAGGCCTGCAGTGATTCTCCTGCAGCTGACCTACAAATAAACACAATATTTACAGTAACATGGCTTTGCCTGCTTCAATGAATTTCAAAGAAATAAAACCCTAGTTAGCCCACACTTAGCAGAATTTCAAACTACACAGCATAAGAGCAGTAGCTTCAGCTCCCTACATTTGTGACAACCATGATGCCAAATTAAACTGTTGCCACCTGCCTGCACATTGATCAATATCCTTTCATTCCCTGCTTGTTCATGCATCTGTCTTTTAAGACTCTTATCATGTCTGCCTCCACCATGTTCCAGACAGATACCATGGTGTGGTTAGAGTAGGGGTACAGGCGGGATGGGTATCTTGTCATTCACCGTATACTTGCCGTTTTTCTTTGACATCCCAAAATTCAGAAATGCCTAGCTCCCATTTCTCACACTTATATCCTACTGTTCAATATCTTGCATACTGTTTTGACAGGCACCTTCACTATGCAGAGCTCCACCATTTTTATGCCATATACAAACAGCTCACCTGGCGTGCGTTATCATCCAACTCATTTATACTTAACAATGGAGGTCTTAACACTTACCCTTGCAGAACACCACTGATCGCAGAGCTCCAGTCATTGTAACACCTTTCAGCACTACCCTCCATCTGCCTTGGCCAAGCCAAGTTTTAATGCACTTACTTTACTCTAGTAAGGTCTCTGTATTGTGAAAATGCACTGAAGGTGGACCGTGCATAATGGGAATTTTAAGAAATTACAACTGCTTTGTACAAAAATTGTGGATCATTTCTCTGGACATAGAATCTGAACATTGATTTTATAAAGATATTTAAAATTAAAATCAGGTGATACATGAAAGAACTGTATTCAGAAACATACACAAAATGCAGGAGGAACTCTGCATCAATGGAGGAAACGAAGTCAATTTTTCGGATCAAAACCTTCACCAGGACTATATTCTTAATTTATCTAAAGATGGATAATTACAAATAATAATGAATAAATATTGGAAGTTTCTTTACTGAGGGATTGATTTGAATGTAAAATTTGCTATCAAAAAGAGAGTTCAGGTGAGCACCACTGATATATTTAAGAGGAAATTATAGAGGTACAGTGACAGTAATTATGTTAATGCAGTACTAATCCAAAGTTCTAAGACTAATAATTAGAGTTCAAATCTTAACAAGGCAGCTTGGAAATTTAAATTCAGTTAATTAATTCAAGAAATCTGAAATAAATGGTACTATAGTAATCACGACAGTGAATTATCAGATTTCATCTGGTTCATTAAATTTCTTTAGAGAAGGAGATCCTTATCTGGTTTGGCCTTTAAGTAACTCTAAAGCTCTAGCTTATGTGGTTAATTTTTCAGTGCCTATTATATTGGCCACAGAGGACATCATTTAATCAAAATCGCAAGCTAAAACTATAATAACAATAAAACAGAAGGGAGCTTTCAGCATTAATCCAGACCCTGGGTTCAGGTGACTAAAGATGTACTTGAAACCTAGGTGAACATCACAGAATCATACCCTTTATCCAACTTCCTTTCTTATCATTACAGTATATGTTCTGACCCTCTGGCAGGAGAGAACCATAAGAGCTGCCAGCTTATGGGCATAAGATCAGAAATGAAAGCTTTCAGGGATGCCTAAAATTGACTTTTGATGAAGCATCATAACACAAGAGAAAGAATTACAGTGTAGATCAATTGCAACTTCCTCTGCAACAATTCATCAAGGTTCCTTGGGCAACTTCTTGCGAAGCTACAACATCTGTCACCTGGAAGAACAAGGGCACCAGGCTGTCCAAGTCACACGGCATTGTAAACTAGTCATAGTTTCTTCATTGCCATTGGGTCAAATCATGAAACTCCCAAACATCCGTGCCGTGGGTGGACCTGCACCAAAATAACTCTAAGGAGTCAAAAATGGAGTTCACCACCTACTCTTGAAGGTAGTTGGAGATGTTTGTTAAATACTGTGAACTCAGAAGGATATCTATCCTTACATTAAGCAGAAGAAATTAGAAGGATATCCTGATCCATTTATATGGAAAAGAATGGGAAGAAACCTGTGTGAGACATAAATTCTAGAATAATGGTTTGATGATTGAACTATTTCTGCACTGTAATTTCTTTGTAGTTCTTTGTGGTATAAGTGCCGATGTGTCCAGCAGAATCCTTGATCGCTGTCTCTTCAAGTGATAATATTTTGTAATCGCTGTTTGAATGCTAGGACTACAGCAGGTCAATAGATTTTTCAGAGAAGGGTCAGCCATTCCATTGAAACATCCCATATGATTGACACTCAAGGTTTTTTTTGAAAGCAATAAATCTGATTGGCAGTTTTATCTGAAGGAGAATCCTGAGCCCAATTAGCAGAGTGGCAGCATTCTGATCCCTTTGATTGATTGTTCTACTGCCTGAATCTAGTTGTGGACTTTAACTCAGAAGAGCTCAGAAGTTACCTTTGCCCAGTAAAGACAGGTTTAATAATATAAGGTATAACCTTTATGATTCAAGAGTCAGTGCCACATTGACCATTAATGCAAGAAAAATTGTTTTCCTCTGTTTTTGACATTTCAAGGGATTAGTGAAGTTTAGAATCACAAAATGTGAGGGATAATGTCCCAGTCGACACATGCCACCTCAAAGTATAGTCTTCATTCTAAACACCATTTGCAGTACTTTGTCATAAGTGTGAATGTACTGGTACCTCAGCTGTGTGTTCTACATAAATGCTATGAGGTTTCTGCCACAATACCTTGCATTTAGTCATATGGTTGAGAATTACAGCTCTGAAATGGGCCCTTTGGCCCATCTAGTCCATGCCATTCTTTTTTTCTATATAGACTCATCTACCTACACCCAGATCATAGCCCTCTCATTCATTTTCTTAAATGTTGCAATTGAACCCACATATACCACTTCCACTAGCAGCTCATTCCACACTTCCACCATCCTCTGAGTGAAGAAGATCCCCTCCCCCAAGTTTTCCTTAAATATATCACCCTTCTCAGTTTTATATATCTCAAATTTAGTGAAATCTGGGCCCACACAGTTATTCTTCCAACTATTTACCCTTCTATTAAATCAAATAGGCCCTTCTTATCCACTCTCTGTAGATCCTCCAAATTTTATGCCCCTTAGTTAAATCTATCTTCTGCTCCTTCTGTTCAAAATGTTTAAAATAAACCCTTTCAATTCTTCTACAAAGCACATGGGAACACCTTTTGTATCACAGCTGATTGTTGTTGCAATATGAAGACCAGAACAGTCACTGAGTAATTTTGAATGCAACTGATCACTTCCTGTTGAATTCAGTGAGATTTAGTTTATTGACCAGTGTGCCACATGGGACCTTGAAAAAGCTGCAAAAATCCTTGTAGACAATGTCGATCATGCGAACTTCATTATTCTTCTTTGTTACCTCATCCAAATCTTCAGGCTTTAGAATGAAATAACTTTTGCAGAACAAATCCATGTTGGATATTTTACTAAAAGGTATCATGTCACAGTTTGAGCCCCTGGCGTCGATACTATTGGTTAGAAGGAGAAACATCTATTTGCAGGGGTGTTTTGAAATACAGCTGCTCATTCAGCAGAGTTTTTCTGTTATTAGTTCTTTTATATAATTTACATGATGAAATAGTCCTTGAGTTCCCTTATGTCTGTTGTATTTCCTATTTACCCAAAAGTGTCAAGAATCTCTTTACTTGGACAACATGTAATAACATGGAGCTGTTTATCAATCCAATGTAATAATATCTCCCTTTTATCAATGCAGGGTAATTCCATTTTTGTCAAGTGCAATGTAACCACATCCTCTTCAAACCTTTGCCTTCATTTTTTTTCATATGAATGCACATAAATTTCAGTCACTGTCACATGCAAAGGAGATATACAGATTCTTTATTTTAATTCTGATTGTATAATATAGATTGTGCCCCAGATTTTCTCTGCATCTCCTTTTTTTTTTGCATTTCTCTTTGTTACTTGCTCTCACTGGGAGCAAAATTGGATAGCTTACTCTAAAGCAGGGGTTCCCAGTCTTTTTTATGTCATGAACCCCTACCATTAGCTTAGGGGTCAATGGACCCCTGGTTGGAAACCCCTGCTCTAACTGGTGCAGGGGTTACAATGTGCAATTGACCCATAGCCATTATTTTTGATCAGTAAGTGTAACAACTTGAGACTGTCAACTCGTTTACTGTGTATTGCTGCTACATGCCTCTAGCACGAACGTAATCCTCATTGGCTTGTTCCCTCAAGATATGGCCCAGTTTCACATGGGCTATTAGTAGTATTTCAGCCAGCCTGTGCCTCCTGAAGTTAAACTACTAAGCAGACACAGCAAATGCCACCAGACAGACGGGAGCTCATTTTAACTCAAAGATCCTCCCACATTTCAAAATCATACGGTTAGTGTTAGTGACTTGTGGACACTCTATGTTGGCGTCAGAAGTGCGGCTGTGGTATCTGTGGAATTCTTTGCCACTGGCAACTGTGGGGGCCAAGTCGGCAGAAGAGGTTGATAGATTCTTGATTTGTCAGGGCGTTAAGGGATACAGAGAAAAGGCAGGAGTTTGGGGCTGAGAGGAAAATTGGATCAGCCATGATGAAATGGTGGAGCATACTCGATGGGCCAGATGGCCTAATTCTGCACCTATATCTTATGGTCTTAAGGAGATTTGCAGGCTACCCAGCACAATTCTCACTGATTTGATGCAAAATGGTGCATTTCACTGCATGTTTTGATGTTGTGACGTACTTGTGAGAAGAATAAACCTGATCTTTAATATTATCTTTATCCTTAAATACCAAAGAAAAAGAAATAGAGTGCATTATGTCATTGTTTTTCGAAGTTGCTGTTGTGACTCTTGGGTGGTTGGTAGAAATTTAAAACATGAGTTTATCTCTGTTTCTTTAAAGAAGCTCAAGTCCAGAGACAAAGAACATGTTACGGAGTTCTGTGTGTTACATTTAGGTAACATGGATCACCTGAATTTTTTTAAAAACCGCTGATCTAATTGAATAGAGTCTCTTTGAGCTCTGATAAATTCCAGTTTGGAAGGATCTCAATTCAAAGCACAACAACTTTAATAATCATTCTTCATCCTGCCCTGATTTGGTAGTTGTGTTTGGTAACAGGTGACAGAGTTTAGTGAGGGCATTCTTATTTAATTATCTCAGATACTGTCATTTGTTTTAGATCGGAAAGGAGATTTACTCCCTAACTACCTTGAACAAATATGTCCTATTAAAAATTTCCACCATCTCTGTCATCCTCCTCCTCACCCACTTCTCCAGTACTCTGTAGAGTACTGTTTTCCTTCTGCAAAAATAAAACCATAAGACCATAAGATACAGCAGCAGAATTAGACCATTTGGTCCATCAAGTCTGCCTTGCCACTGGCTGATTCATTATCCTTCTCCTACCTTCTCCCTGTAACTTTTGACCCCCTGACTAATTTAAAACCTATGAATCTCCGCTTTAAATACACCCAATGACTTGGCCTCCACAGCTGCCTGTGGCAATGAATTTCACAGATTCAGCACCCTCTGGCTAAAGAAGTGCTTTCTCAGCTCTGTTCTAAAGTGACTTTCTTCTGTTCTGAGTCTGTGCCCTCTGGTCCTAGACTGCACTGCTGCAGGAAACATCCTTTCCTCATCCACTTTATTTAGACTTTTGCATACTCAATAAGTTTCAATGTGATCACCCTTCATTCTTTTAAACTTCAGCAAGTACAGGCTCAAAGCTATCAAATGCTTCTCATAATTAACTCTTTCATTCCTGGAATCATTACCTAGATAAGGTGTGGGGAACTGCTCTCAGTACTCCCAAGTGCAGCCTAAACAATACCTTATAAAGACTCAGCATAACATGCTGGCATTTATATTCTAGTCCTCTTGAAATGAACACCAACATTGGAACCATTGATAACTGCTATTGTCTCTTGGAAACGGAATTGTGTATTGAATACTGTACGATTCATCAAAGCCCCCAGGCAATGAACTGAGGGGGCTTGGTGGAGGGAGTGCATCATCCCAACCTGATTGACATCTGAGACACTGTGAGTCAGGATAAAAGAGGGTCTGGGGAACAGCCCCTTCAGATGCACCAGGAGAAATGCTAGAACTCCTGTAACAGTGTAATAGCGAAAGCTGGTGGAAAAGCCCACGTGCGTCCTTTTCCATTTGGTTCAGAATTGGTGGGCCTTTACCTTGGAAGCACGGCTTTAGCTAACCACAAAGGGGAAATCAACCCCCAACGACTCGAAGGATTGACATCATAAAAGGAATGGGCAAGTTAAACCTCCGTCTTTCTCTCCAGCCAAAAAGCTGCAGCTTGAATGAACTTGAGTGACTTTTATATTTCCATCAGACAATACATTATCCCCTAGACAACGATAGAGCTATTTCTTATTGATTATTATTATACCCGCGCTTTTAGAGTTAGTATTGACGACGTATATTATCTGTATGTTTGCATTGATATTAATTTTGTGTATTTTTATCAATAAATACTGTTAAAAATAGTACCATCAGACTTCAACGGACCTCTCTATCTTTGCTGGTAAGTGACCCAGTTACAGGGTACGTAACAATACACAAGGATTACAGTGTGCCAAGAAAATTCAAGCAGTGGTGGATGACCCACTCTCAATTGCTATAACAGTTTCTTGCCAAACCTGGCTACCAAGCTCCACCCCTTGAACTCATTGCTACAGATGGGAAAGAAATGGCAACGAACAATGCAATGTAAAGAGGGTTTCTAAAAGGTAAAGGAATTGGTGATGTCAGTCACTATACACACACTGTAAGGCTTGTTTATGACATCTCACCTTAAGGTATAGGTGATGTCAAATGTCATGAGTGATGGAAGTGTCCAATTTCAACCCACAGAAGGGTGTTCCACTAATAGAAGTTGCACAAATGCAGAGATGGACTCTGTCTCTTGGCGGACTCAATTACAAGATTGAGTTCAAGAGGACAACTAGTCATGGAACCACTGATGGATTTTCCCATTACGTTTGGAAAAGGAAATAACTGAAAATGCAGAAAAGAGGACACTCCTCTTGACCTATTCCCTCTAATGCAAATTGAAACTCTCCCTGTTATGGCAGAGGTGATCCAAAGGAAAACTAGAAAAGTCCCCTCACTGTCTCAGGTCTACATGTCAATCCAAAATAGGCTGGAACGTACAGCAGAAATTCTAGTTACCTTATTTTTATTAGCACCGGGACAAACTTGCACTTGATGGGTTTGTGGGGATTGAGAACGGTGGTACCATCCAGGCTGAGAGCTAAAGTGTTGGAGGAGCTAAAGCCAGTCATCTAGGTGTGATCAAAATGAAATTTTTGGCTCAAAGCATTATCTGGAGGCCTGGGGTAAGTAAGCAGATCGAGCAACTTGCTATGTACTTCTCAGGATGCCAAAATGCCAAGAAAAAAGGCATCTAGAGAGATCAGAACCTGTACCTTCTGTCCCAGAGTCAACTCCTACAACCACCAGGAAGGAGACCCCAGAATCTGAGACTGTTTCGCAGCCAGGAGCCTCTCCTGCCAAACAGAGTAATCCAACCCTTCCAGGAAAGACCTCATCCCACAAGAGTAAGAATTCTTCCCCAGTGACTATCTATGGGCCTGAATGGGACAATTTAAAATTTACTATGCTGTGGATGTCAATATACTAGTTGCATTATATAGAATACTGAGCAAAAATCTTCGGAACATAAATATAGCTCGAGTGCCTAAGACTTTTGCACAGTATTGTATTTGACAACGTGGAGCAGAGAGTGAGTTTGTAACTCTGATTAGAGCAACGAATGCTGGGAATGGAAAAGGTCAGGTAGCAGAGAAAGAGTGCCGGGGCCTGGAGACAACAGGCAAGAACATTAGATTCCAAACAACTGGTTATTGTTCATTACTGAAAGTCTCTCTGGTGCTTCCCACTCCATTCCCTTTCCCTGCCCTCTTCCTACGCTCAGTCCACAATATGAACCTATATCAGAATTAGGTTTAACATCACACACATATGTCATGATGTTCCCTTGCCGCAGCAGTACAAAGCAATATATAAAATTATTACATTACTATGAAAATGACTGAGGCAATAGCTATATATATGTGCATAAGACTTCTGCAGAATTCTGTGTGTGTATATATATATAGAGAGAGAGAGAGAGAGAGAGAAAGTGAGATAGTTTGATAGATAAATAGGTATATAGGTAGATAGATATATGGTTCCTTAAGGTAGTTATAGCTAGGGCTAGTAATAGGGAAAAGCTCCCACTACCTATAAAAGACTCCCGATGGTGTGCACCTCAAATAGCCTCTGACAACGAAGTCCAGCTCCTGGCCTTCACGTGTGGCTTAACTATTAGACCAGTGGACTGTTTCTACTGACAGGAGAAGAGGCAAAGGCTGATAACTGGCATCTTAAAATTTGTCGCATCAGGCAGATGTGTCTCATTAGCCATGGTGAGCAGCTCATCGAAGAGAAGGAAAACTTTGATCTCAAACCTCCACTGCCCGATACCCATTCATGGGGAAGGCTTTGGGAGTAAAACCTGAGGGAAAAATCCAAAGACGGAGTCTCTAAGGCAGTCCTACATTAAGTTCACTGTTGACTGGCAGATCCGGTGACACTGCTGGTACTAAACTGTATCGGTCTCTGCCGTTCCTTTGGGTTCATCAGTTGCGTGGAAAGGGCAAGCTTGCTACATGGGCAACAGTTTGCTCTCCATATCGTACTGCTGAGGCTTGAGTATCTTGACAGCTAGGATGCAATATCCACATTCAGCTCTGACTGACGGAAGACCTCACCTCACCAGAGGGATATACTGTGTATGTTGAGATGCATTCTATACTGAGTAAGAGTTTATAGCTAAACAGGGATGAGTGTTGTGTATTTAATATCACAGTAATAGTTGAGTAATATTGTCAATATATTGTACGATGAAGCTTTCTTTCTTTCTTTGCTTAAATAATTTATTATAGGTTATGTCAAAGTACAAGAAAGGTATACATCATTATTCTTCCATGCCGTATGTGTGCGCCTCACTAAAGTAGAAGAGAGTAGACATGGTTTTTTGGGCTCCTGTGTTTTTCATTTGATTGGTTTTTGGAGTTACAAAACATAACACTTCTGTATCCACAAGGAAATCTGCAGATGCTGGAAATTCAAACAACAACACACGCAAAATGCTGGTGAAGTCCTGACGAAGGGTCTCGGCCCGAAACGTCGACAGTGCTTCTCCCTATAGATGCTGCCTGGCCTGCTGTGTTCCACCAGCATTTTGTGTGTGTTGTTGTTTCACTTCAGTATCCTCCTATTTGGGATTGGATTTGAGCCCACTAACCCTCATCTGTCTGTTGGCCAGTGTGAGTCACCTGTACATAAAATTCAGTCACTACATTGAAACCATTTGGACATCCATAGCACCCAAGGAATAAGTGCCAGTGATCGACATCGTGCAGACACAGTTTCTGTAGGTTGTTCATTAATTCAAAATAGGCATTCCTGATGTGAATAAACACAGTTGGAAAATGAAATCATAAAAAAAAGTGCAGAACTAAATTGTGCCTATTTATTGCTTTGTCATTCTTAATCTATTTCAAATCTCTCTGAATACTTGCTGGCTAAAATGCCAGTGGAATAACTTGTATCATAAAATGTGAAAAGTATTTCCAGTATTGTGCTATCAATAATACAAAAATTGGTCCTCTATTTTGAACACGTGTCATACTGCATTCTGCCAAGTCTCATTTGGAGCTCCCTTCTGAAATGAAGTCCTTTTTTCATTACTCCCTGTATATTTCATACCTAGCAGTATCAATTGAAACAATAAATTATAGAATGCTCATGCACATAATTTATTAATAAGATAACACTGAGGAGATTTCACTGTAGGCAAATGGGAGATCATGCACTTCACAACTTTAAGAAAAGGGCACAGTACTTAATGAATGGTGTGAATGTTGAAAAGGCAGAGCCTAAAAGAGGCTTGAAGGTCCCATGAACATTGGTCATTAAAATAGCTCAGGGAAGTAAAGAAAATGTAGGGATAGTAAACATGATCACATTGGAATGAAGGGTTTATTTATGATCTTCAAATCTCTGTGACTCTGAAAAATGCAAAAATGCCAAAGGAATTTTGGCTTTGTTTGTAAAACTGCATTACAACAATAGCATGGTAGTTATGCTTTACATCATAGAGCTGATCAGATTGTAAATGTAGTACCATGATTGTTGGCATACGAGGAATAATATATTGGCCAAAGACAGGATTTGATTTATATTTTCCATTATAATACCTTGATTCCTAAAAAATAACATGCAAACTCAATCTAGGTTTGATTACCTAAGAAAATTAAAAGTAATTTAATTTCATGGTTTCAATACACTAAGGAGAACTGATACAATGTTTAGAGTAACCACCTCTGTTGATCAGGGGATCAGAATCAGAATCAGGTTTAATATCACAGCATTCAGTACGTCACTAACACAAGGGGCACAGTCAAAAAATTAGCCTTATCCCTTTCATAAACAAAGTTAGGAATCAATTTTAATTCTAAAGAGTAGTAGAGACTGTCAGTGGATTTTTCTTCTGATGGTAACTTAGTTGTTGATTTTAAGTCTGATGTTGATGGAGTTTTGGGAACCAGAGCATGAAGTAATACAATGAAAAGGTGAGTAGGTGACACAAATCATCCATGACCTCTCTGAACACAGGCAGGCTCAAGAGACAAAATGATATTCTGCAAAATCCTTCTCATTTTTATTTCTGGTATAATACATGATAGTTTTTTACATGCAGGCATGGATTCAAGTACTTAAAAATGAAGTGAATCCAAAACTACTTTTCTGCATCATAGATTCTTTGACAGATTGCTGTAAGCTTAAGGAAAATTTTGACTGAAATGAAAGCTTGTATATTAATTAAGCACCAGTGTAATTAGAAATTGGTAGAATAAAAATCTGTGAAATTACTAGCAATATTATAATGAATTAAAATCAGATCTTTGATTAGAAGTTACTTTTGAAGGAGAATTTCTTGAATTTTAAGATATTAACAAGTTACACAACCACATAAACAAAGTGGTACACAAGGACAACACAAACCTTTAAGAGAACAATTTGACAGAGTCATTATGGGTTAGTTTGGCGTTGTTTGAATAGGGGAAAGGAAGAAAATAGATAGATTGATGCTGTTTGAAGCAGACATAGGCAATCTGTTTGATTTTGACTTAAAGCTGTCCCAAAGCTACATCCTCAGAAGAACAGAAAGCTTCAAGAGGGAAAAGGGGAGAAGTTAAGGCTGCCTGTGTCAGAGTTACAGAATCCATACACTTTCACAGACCCAGAAAGAACATTCATCTGCTCTCACCCCAACCGCCCACCACCCCACTCGGGATAGGGTGTCCTCACCTACCACCCCACCAGCTTCCGGGTTCAACATATAATTCTCTCTAACTTCTGCCACGTCCAACAGGATCCCACTAGCAAGCACATCTTCCCCCCCCCCACCCTTTCTTCTTTCCGCAGGGATCATTCCCTGCGCGACTCGTCCCCCCCATCCCTTCCCACCGATCTCCCTCCTGGCACTTATCCTTGTAAGCGGAACTAGTGCTACACCTGCCCTTACACTTCCTCCCTCACCACCATTCAGGGCCCCAGACAGTCCTTCCAGGTGAGGCAACACTTCACCTGTGAGTCGGCTGGTGTGGTATACTGTGTCCGGTGCTCCCGGTGTGGCCTTTTATATATTGGTGAGACCTGACGCAGACTGGGAGACCATTTTACTGAACACCTACGCTCAGTCCGCCAGAGAAAGCAGGATCTCTCAGTGGTCACACATTTTAATTCTGTATCCCACTCCCATTCTGATATGTCTATCCATGGCCTCCTCTACTGTCAAGATGAAGCCACACTCAGGTTGGAGGAACAACACTTTATATTCCATCTGGGTAGCCTCCAACCTGATGGCATGTACATTGACTTCTCTAACTTCCGTTAGTGCCCCTCCTCCCCTGCTTACTCCATCCCTGATTTATTTATTTCCCCCTCCTCTTTTTTTTCCCTCTCTCTGCCCATCACTCTTTGCCTGTTCTCCATCTTCCTATGGTGCTCCCCTCCCCCTTTCTCCTTCGGTCTCCCGTCCCATGATCCTTTCCCTTCTCCAGCTCTGTATCCGTTTTGCTAATCAACTTTCCAGCTCTTAGCTTCACCCCGCCCCCTCCGGTCTTCTCCTATCATTTCGCATTTCTCCCTCCCCCCACTACTTTCAAATCTCTTACTATCTGTTCTTTCAGTTAGTCCTGACGAAGGGTCTCGACCCAAAACATCGACAGTGCTTCTCCCTACAGATGCTGCCTGGCCTGCTGCGTTCCGCCAACATTTTGTGTGTGATTCCTGCAAAGACTTCACATATTTTAAGTTGTATATGCTATATTTACAATAATAAGGTCAACTAATTACTTAATATTATTACCGATTATTAGTTTCCCGTCAATCTTCTTGGAATTTGTATCCAATCCTTAGTTCCGTTCCCACCTTTCCATCTTATTTTCATTTCTTTTACAGCTTCTTTTTTTTTTACTTCAGATATGGTTCTACTCCTGTTAGAGTCTGTAATCTACATACTGGTGATGTGATTTCTGGCCAATGGGGTGAGACTCCATCTCTCACTGATCTCACTGACTAAAGCACTGAGGAAGATGGAAATCCTCGAGGTAGGTGTGGAGGCAAGTGTGTGTTCAGTACTGTTCTTCCTATGCTCGCTCACTGCCCTCCACCTGGCCCTGACCCACCTGGACAAAAAAGACACATATGTTCGGATGCTGTTCATAGACTTCAGTTCAGCATTCAACACAATCATCCCTCAGAAGCTGATTGGAAAGCTGAGCCTACTGGGCCTGAACACCTCCCTCGGCAACTGGATCCTAGACTTCCTGACTGGGAGACCTCAGTCAGTCTGGATTGGGAGCAGCATCTCCAACACCATCACACTGAGCACGGGAGCTCCCCAGGGTTGCGTGCTCAGTCCACTGCTGTTCATTCTGCTGACCCACGACTGTGCTGCAACACACAGCTCGAACCACATCATCAAGTTCGCCGATGACATGACTGTGGTGGGTCTCATCAGTAAGAACGACGAGACAGCTTACAGTGTGGAGGTGCAGCGGCTAACGGACTGGTGCAGAGCCAACAACCTGTCTCTGAATGTGAACAAAACAAAAGAGATGGTTGTTGACTTCAGGAGGGCATGGAGTGACCACTCCCCGCTGAACATCGACTGCTCCTTGGTAAAGATCGTAAAGAGCTCCAAATTTCTTGGTGTTCACCTGACGGAGAATAACTCCTGGTCCCTCAACACCAGCTCCATAGCAAAGAAAGCCCAGCAGCATCTCTACTTTCTGCGAAGGCTGAGGAAAGTCCATCTCCCACCCCTCATCCACATCACATTCTACAGTGGTTGTATTAAGAGCATCCTGAGCAGCTGCATCACTGCCTTGTTCGGAAATTACACCATCTCAAATCGCAAGACCCTGCAGCGGATAGTGAGGTCAGCTGAGAAGATCATTGGGGTCTCTCTTCCCGCCATCACGGACATTTACACTACACGCTGCATCCGCAAAGGAAACAGCATTATGAAGGACCCCATGCACCCTTCTTACAATCTCTTCTCCCTCCTGCTGTCTGGGAAAAGGCTCCAAAGCATTCGGGCTCTCACTACCAGATGATGTAACAGTTTCTTCCCCCAAGCTATCAGACTCCTCAATACCCGAAGCCTGGACTGACACCTTGCCCTATTGTCCTGTTTATAACATTGTAATGCCTGCACTGTTTTTCTGCACTTTATGCAGTCCTGTGTAGGTCTGTAGTCTGGTGTAGCTTTCTCTGTGTTGTTGTTTGTTTTTTTTATGTAGTTCAGTTTAGTTTTTGTACTGTGTCATGTAACACCATGGTCCTGAAAAACATTGTCTCCTTTTTACTACGTACTGTACCAGCAGTTATGGTCGAAATGAATATAAAAGTGACTTGACTTGACTTGAATGTGTCCATGTGTGAAGGTTTTTCACTCTCTTTCTCACTCGCTACTCCTAAAACAAGGCCCTTGTGTTTGAGTGACCTTTCTCTCCTTTGATGATGTCAGAGGATGGGGCTGGAGCAAGGTTTAATCGATGCAGTTTGTAGATTTCAACCCTAATTCAGTTTTTATAAGATGTTCTACTTCTAGTTCTAATTCTGGTTGTTCTTTTTCTGCCAATTTTTGAATCGAGTGGCCAGCCAATAAGAAACACTGAACTGAACTGTACTGAAACATACTTTTTGTGCTTTATATTCTGTGCCTTTTGATCGTTTTGTTTTTGCTGCTATTTTCCCCAATGTTTTGAGCATGGGGGAGGAGTGTTTGATGTTTGATATTTCTCTCTGAACGAATTGGTTCCATAGTTCTTAGTTTCATGACCGTCTGTGGAGAAGACGAATTTTAGAGTTTTATACTGCGTACATACTTCGATAATAAACGTACTTGAACTTTGAACTCCAAATTTTAAATTCCGTTTCTAAAACCAAGAGCAACCAACAATGAGGAAAACAAGCTGAACATACCCAACAAGTTCAGGAATCAGATGAACAAAAATAAAAAAGAAACTTTGTAGATGCCTGAAATAGGAAATAAGTATTGAAAATGCCAGCAACATTCAACAGCATCTGAGGAAAGAGACAGCAAACATTTCAAATCTGGGCCCCTTCTTCAGAACTGGTATTCACTAACAGCAATGACGTGTTGAGGGTGTGGACTCAGTGAGCAAATTTGGGGGAGAAAGAAATTTGATGTTTCAGATGGAGTACCATAAATCTCTGAAGAACTTGGTCAAAAATCAAAAATTGCACTTTCCCAAACATAATTTAAATAGGTCTATACAAACTGGTCTTTTTTTAAGTTATCTAATCAATTCTAAATTCTATACGTAATACATGTAATAAAAACTTTTCATACTGGCTCAAGCTTGCAGCTGGTTCAAACAATAAATTGGCAGCCACTTAGCACAATTCCTCGTCTGCTCATATCCCAGGCACGTAGTTCATATGATTGTTAGTTATAACCTTATAATCTTAGACACAACCCATGGTACAGAAGGAATAAATTCAATTTAATTTGATGTGTCACAGTCCAGTTGGCAAAAGATTATTGTATTAGACCTCCTCAGTAACAGTGAAAAATATTTTCTAAGATGGAAAATAAGAGCCAAGAATGCCACAAAATTTTTCTCAAATACCATAGAGTATTAACAGGTCCTACTCAAAAGGTGAGATGCACTGATATTGGATTTCTGATTATATTTTAATATACAAGGCAGGTACAGATATATAAAGAGAAAACAAAATATTTGCATACACTGAAGTCTTAAATGTTCAATGCTACACCACTTTACTTTGCAAAGGAAACTTAGATTTATTAACTAAAACTTCAAATTGTTCCCATCATTTACTTGAGGCAGGAAAGAGTGCTTCACCTTCTAAACTAAAGTTAATGTATTTACCATGAATTTAAAGGATATGTTGTAATAGAAATATTTTGGTCTAGATAGCTGATGGAACGTAACCTGTTTCTTGATAAACATTTAGTTGAGCACCTGAAAGTATGGTCTGGAAGCACACACGTACTGGTCTTGATAACAAAATAACCAGCTGATGGCTACACCAGCTAATAATCACAATTCCATTATGCAAGATTATCTTTTGTTCATTTGAGAGATATAGGCTTTGCAGGTTAATCTGGCATTTAATTTTTCATCCCTAATTGTCCTTGGGAATATTGTAGTGAGCTGTCTTCCTGATCCGCTGCAGTCTTTCATATGTGGGTATACCCACAATAGTTTTAAAGAATGAGATTCAAGACTTTGACTCAGTGACGGTGAAGGAACGGTAACAGTGCAGCTGACTCATATCGCTTCATTCCACCAAATCATATTGTTTCCTCGTGGCCCAGTAGCACTTGCTTTGCGGCCCCGTTGTTGGGGACAACTGTTATAGATGGTGGGCAGGCCTTGGGGAGTGTGATTGGGTTAGCAGATGAGTTACTCATTGTAGGATTCACCTGCTCTTACAACTACACTGTACTTATGACCACTCCAGTTCAGCTTCTGGTTAACTGTCACCATCAGGATGTGGAAAATTAAAGATGTTGTTTGGTATTATGACAACATGCAGAAAAGTTCTTTTACCCTCACAGACCTAATAGCTTCCTCTGGTGAAAATACTGCCAAGGTTTCCAGGATTTCCAACTTCTGTTCACTGATGTGCTACTTAGCCTTCCAAAGTTTAAATGGTATTTGTCACGTACACGCAAGCACGAATGGGAAGGCAGCCAACCATTATGTTTATAAGGAGATCGATGGTACTTTTGAGAGCAGGCAGATAATGATGTCAATCAGTACGTAATGTTAATGTGACGACAGATACAGAGCATTCTAACCAGCACCTTCTGATGAGATAAGCATTCATCACACATCTCCTGCCCCCTTCCTCATGATATCCCTGTTTCCAACATGATTTAACAAGACCATTATCTAACAATGAAGTGAGAATAATAAATATTTTATAGATCTTCTGAATTTTTAGCAAAAATTCAAGGAAAACTACTCATGCTGAAGCAGTTTCAGGGTGACCTGAAGGCCTGTGCTAATTCAACACATTTGCATATGAGGATGGTGGGTAGTCCGATTGTTGGAGCTGAGCATGAGTGAGATAATGGAGATCAGGGTAGTGGGTCAATGGTGGAAGAGGAGACGGAGGAGAGTCTGCAGAAGCCAACTGGACCCTGATGGCAGATATATGCTAGCTTCCCAGCAGTAGATGGATTGAGGATCACAGAATACAATGAGAAATAGAAAAGGCATGGCAAAAGGGAAATATTATGATAGTCACAGGACATTTCAACATGTAGGTAACTGGAAAAATTAGGTTGGTAATGGATCTCAAGAGAATGAGACTGAACACAGGGGCGCCCTAGGGCTGTGTGCTCCATCCACTGCTGTTCAATCTGCTGACCCACAACTGTGCAGCAACACACAGCTCGCCGATTGCACGACTATGGTGGGTCTCATCAGCAGAAATGACGAGTCAGAGAGGAGGTGCAGTGACTAATGGACTGGTGTAGAGCCAACAACCTTTCTCTGAATGTGAACAAAACAAAAGAGATGGTTGTTGACTTCAAGAGGGCACGGAGCGACTACTCTCCGCTGAACATCGATGGCTCCTTGGTAGAGATCGTTAATAGCACCAAATTTATAGGTGTTCACCTGGTGGAGAATCTCACCTGGTCCCTCAACACCAGCTCCATAGCAAAGAAATCCCAGCAATGTCTCCATTTTCTGCGAAGTCTGAGAAAAGTCCATCTCCCACCCCTCATCCTCATTAAATTTTACAAAGGTTGTATTGAGAGCATCCCGAGCAGCTACATCACTGCCTGGTTCAGAAATTGCACCATCTCGGATCGCAAGACCCTGGAGCGAATAGTGAGGTCAGCTGAGAAGGTTATTGGGGTCTCTCTTCCCACCATTACAGACATTTACACCACAAGCTGCATCCGCAAAGCAAACAGCATTATGAAGGAACCCATGCATCCCTCATACAACTCGTCTCCCTCTTGCCTTCTGGGAAATGGCACTGAAGGATTCGGGCTCTCACGACCAGACTGTGTAACAGTTTCTTCCCACAAGCCATCAGACTCCTCAATACGCAGAGTCTAATCTGACACAAACCTATTGCCCTCTACTGTACCTATTTTCTTTATTGTACTGCCTGCACTGTTTTGTGCATTTTATGCAGTCCTGTGTAGATCTGTAGTCTAGTGCAGTTTTCATATTGTTCATGTAACACCATGGTCCTGAAAAATGTTGTCTTGTTTTTACTTCGTACTGTACCAGCAGTTATGGTCGAAATGACAATAAAAAGTGCCTTGATTTGAGATGGCTTTTTAGAACAGTTTGTCATTGAACATGCTAGGTGATCAGCTATACTGGATTGGGTGTTATGTAATGAACCAGAGACGTTTAGGGAGCTTAGTGTAGAGAAATCCTTAGGAAGCACTGATCACAATATGATTCAGTTCAAAGGCAACATGAGTAAATCTGCAGATGCTGGAAATAAATAAAAAGCACAAAATGCTGGCATAACTCAGCAGGCCAGACAGCATCTACGGGAGGAGATAGTGATGACACTTCGGGCCGAAACATCGTCACTACCTCCTCCCATAGATGCTGTCTGGCCTGCTGAGTTCTGCCAGCATTTTGTACTTTTTATGATTCAGTTCAACTTGAGATTTGATAGGGAGGAAGTAAAGTCTGACATAGTAGTATTTCAGTGGAGTAAAGGAAATTACAGTGGTATGAGAGAAGAGTTAGCCAAAGCAAATTGGAAAGAGTTGCTGTTGGGAATGACAGCAGAGCAGCAATGGTGTGAATTTCTGGGAAAAATGTGGAAGGTACAGGACAGATATATTACAAAAATGAAGAAACAGTCAAATGGCAAAATAGTGCAACCGTGGCTGACAAAGGAAGTCAAAGCTAATGTAAAAGCAAAGGAAAGGGCATACAACAAAGCAAATATTAGTGGGAAGGTAGAGAATTGGGAAGCTTTTAAAACCTACAGAAAGCTGCTAAAGGAATCATTAGGAAAGAAAGGATGAAATATGAAACCAAGCTAGCAATCAATATCAAGGTGGGTAGAAAAAACTTTTTCAAGAGTGTAAAAAAATAAAAGAAAGCTGAGAATGGATATAGGACTGCTGGAAGATTAGGCCAGAGAAATAATAATGGGAACAAAGAGATGGCAGATGAACTAAGTGAGTATGTTGTATCAGTCCTCTCAGTGGAGGAGACTAGCAGTGTGCACGTTGTTGAAGGGCATGAGGGAAGAGAAGTGAGTGCAGTTACTAGAGAAGGTACACAAAAGGCTGAAGGACCTAAGGGTACATACGTCTCCTGGATCAGAATAACTACACCCTAGGGTTTTGAAAGAGATAGCAGTAGAGACATTCTACTGTAGAGTAGAGGCATTCATAATGATCTTTCAAGAATCATTGGACTCTGGCATGGTTCCAGAGGACTGGAAAATTGCAAGTATCACTCCACTCCTTAAGAAAGAGGGACGCAGCAGGGAGTAAATTATAGACTGAAGTCAAGTCACTTTTATTGTCATTTCGACCATAACTGGTACAGTACACAGTAAGAATGAGACAATGTTTTTCAGGACCATGGTGCTACATGAAACAACACAAAAACTACACTGAACTATGTAAAAAACACAAAAAGCTACACTAGACTACAGACCTATCCAGGACTGCATAAAGTGCACAAAACACTACAGGCATTACAATAAATAATAAACAAGAAAATAGGCACAGTAGAGGGCAGTAACTTGGTGTCAGTCCAGACTCTGTGTACTGAGGAGTGTGATGGCTTGGGGGAACAAACTGTTACATAGTCTGGTCGTGAGAGCCCGAGTGCTTCAGTTCCTTTTTCCAGATGGCAGGAGGGAGAAGAGTTTGTATGAGGGGTGCATAGGGTCCTTCATAATGCTGTTTGCTTTGCAGATTCAGCGTGTGATGTAAATGTCCGTGATGGTGGGAAGAGAAACCCCGATGATCTTCTCAGCTGAACTCACTATCCGCCGCAGGGTCTTGCGGTCCGAGATGGTGCAATTTCCAAACCAGGCAGTGATGCAGCTGCTCAGGATGCTCTCAATACAACCCCTGTAGAATGTGGTGAGGATGGGGGGTGGGAGATGGACTTTCCTCAGCCTTCGCAGAAAGTAGAGACGCTGCTAGGCTTTCTTTGTTATGGAGCTGGAGTTCAGGGACCAGGTAAACACCAAGAAATTTGGTGCTTTTAACAATCTCTACTGAGGAGCCTTTGATGTTCAGCAGAGAGTGGTCGCTCCATGCCCTCCTGAAGTCACCAGTTACCCTGACCTCAATGGTTGGAAAGGTATTGGAGTCAATTATTAAAGATGAGTTTATGGAGTATTTGGTGACACAGGGCAAGCTAGAACAAAGTCAGCATGATTTCCTTAAGGGAAGATCTAACCTTACAACCTATTGGAACTCTTTGAGGAGATTACATGTAGGATAGATAAAGGGGATGCAGTGGATGTTGTATATTTGGACTTTCAGAACGCCTTTGACAAGATGCCACACATAAGTCTGCTTACAAAGTTAAGAGCCCATGGTATTACAGAAAAGTTGCTAACATGGTTAACTCATTGGCTAATTGGTAGGAGGCAGTAAAGGATCATTTTCTGGTTGACTGCCAGTGTTCTGTTGGTGAGGGTGCTGGGTCTGCTTCTTTTTATGCTGTATATCAATGATCTAGATGATGGAACAGAAGGCTTTGTTGCTAAGTTTGCATATGATATGAAGATTGGTGGAAGCACAGGAAATATTGAGGAAACAGGTAGGCTGCAGAGGAACTTAAGCAGATTAGGAGAATAGGCAAGAAAGTGGCAAATGAAATACAGTATTGGAAAATGCATTATCATGGACTTTGGTAGAAGAAATAAACGTGCAGATTATTTTCTAAACAGGGACAAAGTTCAAAATTCTGAGATGCAAAGAGACTTGGGAATCCTTGTGCAGAACACCCTAAAGGTTACCTTGCAGGTTGAGTCATTGGTGAGGAAGGCAAATGCAAAGTTAGCATTCATTTCAAGAGGACTTGAATATAAGAGCAGGGATTTGATGCTGAGACTATAAAGCACTGTTGAGGCGTCACCTTGGGTATTGAGAACAGTTTTGGGCTCCTTATCCAAGAAAAGATGTGCTGGTATTGGAGATTGTTCAGAGAAGGTTCACAAATTTGATTCCAGATTATAAAGGACTCTGGGCCTGTACTTGCTGGAGTTTAGAAGGATGAGGGAAGACCTCCTTGAAACCTTTCAAATGCTGAAAGGCCTAGACAGAGTAGGTGTGAAAAGATGTTTCCAATAGTGGGGAGTCTAGGACAAGAAGGTACTGCCTCAGGGTAGAAGGGTATCCAGTTAAAACAGAGATGGAGAGCAATTTCTTTAACCAGAGGATGGTGAATTTGTGGAATTTGTTACCACAGGCATCTCTGGAGGCCCAGTCATTGGCTATATTTAAGGCAGAGTTTAATAGGTTCTTGATTGGCCACAGCATCAAAGGTTACTAGGAGAGGACTGAGAAGGGGAGGAAAAAGATTAGCTATGACTGAATGGCAGAGTAGATTTGATGGGCCAAATAGCCTAATTCTTCTCCTATGTCTTATAATTTTATCATCAAAAGACTTAGCCCCTACCATTGTTGAATTTTGGTGGAGCAGTGTCTAATCCAGAACTTTGCCTGGATTTGGTAATCAGAATCATAATGAGATTTAGTATCACCGACTTGTAAGCAATGAAATTTGTTTTGCAGAAGCAGTGCAGTGAAATTACCTGCATATAAATTGCTCAAACTTACAATAAATAAATAAATAATGAGAAAAAAATGGATAATGGATTAATTTCCTGGATTTTCTGGACCATTCTGAAATCTGATAACAGAGGAGATGAAGTTGTTTCTGAATCACTGAAATTAAGTTATTAGGTTCCTGTATATTCTGTCAGATGGTAATAATGAGAAGTGGACATGTCCCAGATGTTGAGGGTCCTTAATGATTGATACCACCATCTTGAGGTAGCACTAGTCAAGATGGCAATGAGCTGCCATGTCCTAGGTCTTGGCTCAGTCTTCATTGTTTTTCAGATTCATAGGGTTTGCTCAGGGGTCAATGTGGGGAGTTAGGGAAAAGTTTATGATTTAGCAACAGGAATGAAGAGGAGTTACAAGTTAGGGGCAATAAATGAAGAGTCAGGGACAGGAACAGGAGTCCAGGTTAGAGTGGTAGAAAGCCATTGACCCCCATGAATGAATGCCAGGTTAGTGAGCCTCACAAATGAGGACTACTGACAACCCCCCGTAATGGGCACCCCCATGTCTATGAGGCCCATGGGCAGAGGTCCTTGAGGGCAGGAGGAATGAGTGCCAGTGACCCCGAGGTCAGAGAGTCTGAAGTTTGAAGGTCCATGCAAGTCCAGCATTTAAGGGCTGGAGTTCAAATTCCCATGATTGGTGAGTCTAGGGTTTGATAATGATGGTCAAAACCTGAAGATCAAAGACTGAACTTAACAAGGCCAGAAGTTGAGGTAGAAGTTTGAAGCCCCTGAATCAGCATGTTCAAAAGTTGGAGAACCAATGTTTGACAGTCCAGGACAAGGACTGGAGGTTGGAGACCCAAAGGTGGCCTATCCTGGTGATGGAGGCCTTTGTGTTTGGGATTGTGGGAGAGCGGATATAGTCTTGTTTTCTCACGCTTGTTGTGAGTTGTTGCTTGTGTTGTTCTGCTGGCCACTGCATGCTATATTGGCATCAGAATGTGTAAATGACACTTGCAGGCTGCCCCTAGCACATCTTTAGATTCTATTGGATGTTAAAGCAAAGGGCAGAAGTCACTATATGTTTCAATGTACACATGATAAACAAGTGAATTTGGATCTGAATCTTGAAGATATCCTTGATGGTGGGGAGAGTTGTGGTCATGATGGAGCTGGCCAAGTCTGAAACCCTTTGCAGCCTCTTGCAATCTCTTGTGTTGTAGCCACCATACTAGCCTGGGCATATTTAACAATATATGTGTATCAATAAGATGATGCTGATTTTCAATGCTTTCAAATTTCAATGGAAGAATTCTGCTATATGGACAGCAAAAATATATGCAGAGAATAAACAAAACTAAATGATCCCCTGAAAATAATCATCATTTATTTTTAAATATCTGCCCTTTTGGCTATTGACTTGAAAGTGTTTGAGAGAATTTAGTGTCAATGTAATGTCATAAAATTTATATAAGAATAACATTAGCTAAGGGTGTAGGCTGCAAATCTTTTTATGGCATGTATCATGAATTCAACACACACATCAGCATGATGAGAACAACATTATAGATTTTTTTTTATAGATCCAAACATTTATAGTTCTGTTTTTCTTTTGCCTTGAGGGAGAAATGAAGAAAGTTAAATTAGTGGAGTCAACTGGCATCCAGGATCACCACAAACATTATGGAAAATATGTACAGTATACTTCACTGTTACAGAGAAATGTTCATTTGTTGATCCAAATATAGGGGAGAAGCAGGATTCTCTTGGCCTGAGGTTCATTTCAGGGATTTACAGCAGACATTAGCTATGAGTCTGAATTTGTATCCATTGTGTCAATGGAAAGTTTAACGTAGATTCCATGAACAAGAAGAATGAATTTGGTCTCCTTTTTTTTAAATAACAGCTAATATTTTCCCACAGGTTTACAAAGATAGGAGGCTATCTTGTGTCTCTATGAGTGCAGTATTGTACAGTATTTATATGGCTTAAGATTCATTATAGGAATACTGATCAGTTTAGGAACAATGTCACCTTTAGACTTAACCTTGTGAGGATATTTCTTCCTTACTTGGTATGGTATCACAAGCACAATTGATAAATTGTGCAGCACAAAACATGTGATAATTAAGGAAGAGGTTCTCTTTGGGAGTATACTGCAATGCACCGCAACCAGTCTGAGCACCGGACCTTTGCCTAAGGAATCCAACTGTTGTCTTTAGAATATTCTTGTTTTCCCCACAGCATTCGTTACTGCAGCACTCAGATATATATGCTGGAGTTGTATCTAATATGATATCCAAGGAATAGTTTTATGTTTTTATGCTTCCACTTTTCAATCTAATTTGGCTGAGAATGAACAACACATGTAAACTTCCAAAATATATCACATTTACCATTATTTTTTTGTCAGTAGTGAGTTGCTGACAAGAATTACACAAAGAAGGCACAGACCTTAGGCTCTGCAACTCACTTCAGTTTATTCAACAATGCCTAGGAAAACTTTGCTGTGGTAAAGCACAAATCCTTTGAGTGTAGACACCTCACCACGTCATGAATCACCATAATTAGGAATTATATAACATTAGGTGTTTGCCAAAGAAAGAAAGTCATGTCTGGGAGTGTATTGTAATTTATCTCTGTGATGTGCCTGCTATGGTTGAATAGTTATGAGGT
Source organism: Hypanus sabinus (assembly GCF_030144855.1). Lineage (NCBI taxonomy): Eukaryota > Metazoa > Chordata > Chondrichthyes > Myliobatiformes > Dasyatidae > Hypanus > Hypanus sabinus. Next base: position 69,630,280 of record NC_082713.1, on the reverse strand, counting down.
ACAAAGGTGACATATAGGTGTGAGTACTTAAGCACTGACATTGTGAGAGAACTTACGTGTAGGGTTCTCAGTAATGTTAACTGTAATGTTAACTGTTAACTGCTAATTATAAAATGGTTTCTCTGAAATGTTATAATGAAATGGCTTCTCTGTTATGTTAACTATGAGGTAATATTCTCTGTAGCTGAAATGTTTGGGTTATAATTACTGACAACGGGAGGACTAACCAATGGGAGTCTTGCTATTCTATCTGTATGTGTGAGAACCAGGGTTGGTGTGTGGGAAGTTCGGCAAGGAGAAGTGAAGAGGAAGGACATGCGGGAATCGCTCTGGTAGATCACCGTGGTTGGTCCCAGTCCGAGGGTCGTGGAGTCCGGAGGAGATCAAATGGTGGACCGAGGATATTGCGTGAGCTCCAACGTGTGCACAAACTGTATAACCTCTATTCTTGGTGCCTTTTTATTTTATATTTTTGTTGCTCTACTAACCCCATAGTTACAGTAAAATTCATAAAGTGTAATCGTTCAAACATATATTGTGTACTGACTGATATTTCATGTTGTGGGTTTGTGCCGGGGTGCATTACACAGCATCTACACAAACGTGAGACACAGTTTGGCGGTTTCCCCTAGACGAACGTGAGTTGATAGAGCACAGTGTTACATATGAATATATAAACACAGTGCTGATGTGCCTTTCCTACAATAAAGATGAACTCTTAATTTCGCAATCTACTTTGTTATGGCCTTTGTATCTTATTGTCTACCTACACTGCACTTTCTCTGTAACTGTATCTGCAACAAGATATTCTTGTTATTGCTTTTCCTTTTAGTACCTTGATGCATTTATGTTTTGAAATTATCTACAGATTATGAATGGCATCATATTTTTCACTGTATCTCAATAATGTGACAATAATAAACCAATTACCAATTAATGGAGATTATTGCTGGGTAAAGTTATATAAATGTATAGATTAGAGTGTAGGAGACTACTGATCCAGCTGTCCTGAAATAACATTCGCTAAGTGGTGCAAGTATGTACCATGGAGCAGTATGTAGATATAATGTCACACTGTTGAAGCTTGAAGGAAAATATACATGTTGGATAGAAGTGATGATGGGCCATTATTACAATAGAGATGAACTCTTAATTTGAAGGATGCTTTCCTAGAAAAGGATCCAAGGATGGTAGCTCAAGTCAGGATCAGAGTAAGCTGGGATGAATATTTATGGCACGGTAAGAAATACTGGTGACATAATAAATCATGGTTAATGCTATCAACTAAGAATGAACTACTAGATAGGTATGTGCAGCTGCTTCCATTGGTGGGAATGTCTGGAATGAAATGACTCAGACACAAGGTAAGGGAATGTTCATTTCAAGTTGAGGCTCATCAGCATTCCTTCCTGCAGACACTGGTGAAGCTCTGAGATTCTTTACCCCAAAGGACTTTGAAGGCTAGATCACTAAAGATGTGTTAAGAGGAAGAAGACTAATGTTTCGAAAGACCAGGGAATTGAGGGCTTTGTTGAACTGGTTTGAAAATGGATTTGGAAGTGATGGCAGCTCAGCTGTGATCATATTGAATGACAGAGCAGCACTGCAGAGCCAGGGGAATCTATTTCTGTTCCAGGTTTTTTTTCTGCTCTGTTTATTACATTGACCTTGAACACACTTTTTGGAGTCGTTGAATTTATCCCAATAGAAATAAAGGTTAAATTTTAAGTATTGCAATCCTGGTGTAGCTCTTGTTGGCCATTTTCCAACAGTTATACTTATCAATGGATCTGTTGGGAGCTTTAGTCCCTGAATACAATGAAATTACCTTCTCCTTTCCACCTCTGTGTCTATGACACCCAAACAGGCAACCAAAAAATCAGCTCACTCTTCTATCTACTCTCCAAAGGCTTGGTGTAATCTTCCCAAAAGCCTGGAAAACACTTATAACAGTGATTAGAAGAAATAAACATCATCACTTTAAGAGTACAGTCACAATGTTGTTCTGCAATCTGGTGAGCAGAGGATTGTGAGCAGAGGATTATGCTGCCTGGCTTCACCTCTTGGCGACCACCAGATTAATGATGGTAGGTTGGTATCAGCCACCTTCAGATGGTTCAAGCAACTCCCAAATCTACAGACTTACTGGAGTTGGTCATTGCCTCATACATGGTAAGAATGTAACAAATTACTCATTAGTCCAAGGTAGAATCATCTCTCACCATATTTAAACATGAACCACCTCATGACTCATTCTTTAAGATAACAATTTACAATCAGATCCTCGGAGGAAGGGGCAATTGATCATGGTTTGTCACTTTCTAACTTTATTTTCCTGACCGCAATTTACATGCTGCCAAAGACAAATGTTAAACAAGCACTCAATGTATTGAACACTGTGATTAACAAACAAGGAATAGCCTTATCAGATGCCTTTCAAGTCGTAGCTGTGGACTTCAATTGGCTTTATCTGAAGGAATCTTTGCCCAATTATCAGGAATCTATCACCTGCAGCACCAGGGGTCCCAACATACTCGACCACTGTTACACTACAATTAGGAGTACCTACCTTTCCATGCCCAGATTGTGTTTCAGGAAATCTGATCACTGAACTGTCCTCTTCCTACTTGCAAAGAGGCAGAGGCTAAAGAACAAGGTTCCAGAGATAAGGGCAACAGGACCGCGACCATGGGAGGCTAAGGAATGGCTACTAGATTGCTTTGTGTTTGTAGACTCCGCTGTATTCAAGGACTCTTCAGAGTTTCTGGCACCATGGTTGTAACGGTCTTTATAAAAACTCATAGATGAGTGTTCCCCATAAGATCATTCAGTCTTCCTTAACCAGAAAGCCTGGATGAGCCATGACATCTTCAATCTGCTAAGGGCCACATCAGAGGCATTCAGGCCTGGCAACAAAATTAAATACGAAAGGACCAGGTATAATCTCAAGAAAGCTATCTCACACGTGAAATGGCGATTCTGGACCAAACTTGAATCACTGAAGGATGCTGTACAGCTGTGGTAGTGATTAAATGCTTTGATCTCCTGGGAAATAAAACCAAGTGATACAGGTAACAAAAAGGCTTCGCTCCTAAAGAGCTCAATGCCTTTTATGGCATCACGGAATGCTGGAGGAACACTTCAGACCTGGCAGCAACTATAGAAAATTGTAAACAGTTAATGTTTTGGGCCAAGACCCTTCATCAGCTCTGGAATGTCAATGTCTTTTCTTCTCATTATGACCTTCAAAGCATGGAGACACCTTCACAAACTCTTGGCTTTGACGACCCTGTGATTTCAGTCTTGGAGGGCGATGTGAGATGCTTCAGGAGGGTGAATCCATGGAAAGTATCCAGCCTCAATGGGGTACCTGACCACGGACTAAAGGTGTGTGCTGATCAAATGGCAGAAGAGCTCACCAATATCTTTAACCTCTCATTCGGCAGTCTGAGGTACTCACCAGCTTCAAGCAGGCTTCAATTATACTGGTGCCTAAGAAGAATGTGGTAACCTGCCTCAACAACTATTGTCCAGCAGCACTTACATCCACTGTGATGTGGTGTTTTGAGAGGTTGTGATGAAATGTATCAATTTCTGCCTGCAGAATGACACAGATCCACTTTTATTTTCCTACCGTTACAACAGGGCAACAGCAGATGCCATTTCATTGGTTCTTCACTCAATCCTGGAACATCTTGACAGTGACGATGCATAAATTATGATGTTTCTCATTAACTACAGCTCGACATTCAATTCTATCATCACTTCAAAACTAATCATGAGCTTCTACTCCTGGGCCCCATTACCTCCTGGTGCAACTACATTCTTGATTTTCTCATTGCAGAACCTAGTCAGTTCAGATTGGCAACAGCATTTCCTTCACTATCTTCCTCAGCACAGGTGCACCAAAAGGCTCTGTGCCTGTTCAAAAGGCTCCTGCTCTACTTGCTTTACACTTATGACTGTAGGGCTAAGCACCACGCCAATGCCATATTTAAATTTGCCTATGAAACAATAGTTGTAGGCAGAATTGTTGAAGGTGGTAATGAAACATCACACAGGAGGGAAATTGAAAACCTGGCTGAGTGCTGCCACAGCATCAACCCCTCACTGATTGTCAGCTAGACCAAGGTGAAGATTATTGACTTCGGGATTAAGATACCTCAGGTCCATGAACCAATCCTTATTGGGGGAGCAGAGGTGGAGAGTGTCAGCAACTTTAAATTCTTCAATATTATCATTTCAGAGAATCAGTACTGGGTCCAGAATGCAAATGTTTTTATGAAGAAAGCATGGCAGCATCTGTACTTTCTTAGAATTTCGTCAAGATTTGGCATGTCTTCTAATACTTTGACAAACTTCTATAAATGTGTGGTGGAGAGTATATTAACTGGTTGCATCACAGCCTGGTGTGGAATCACGAATGCAATTGTATGGAAAGCCTACAAAACATATTGATTATGGCCCAGTCCATCACGGGTAAAACCCTCCCCACCATTAAATAAATCTGTACAGAGGACTGTTGCAAGAAAGAGCATCCATCTGCAAAGCACCCTACTAGCCAGGCCATGCACTCTTCTCCCTGCTGCCATCAGGAAGAAGGTGCAAGAGCTCCAGGACCCACACCACCAAGTTCAGGAACAGTTATTACCCGTCAACTATCATTGTACCAAAAGGGATATCCGCACTCAATTTCACTTGCCCCATTATTGAAATGTTCCTTAAACCTATCGACTCAATTTCAAGGACTCTTCATATAAAGTTTTCAATATTTATTGCTTATTTACATTATTATCATTGTTTCTTTCTTTCTCTATTTGCTCAGTTTTTTTTGTACCTTGGTTGCTGTCCATCCTGTTGGATAACGTCTTTCATTGATTCTATTGTGTTTCTTATATTTACTGTGATTGCCTGCTGGAAAATGTATATGTACTTTGATAATAAATTTACTTTTAACTGCGTCTTTTCCCTCCTGGAATGGTGCTAACTAGATGTCACAATGACAGCAGTGAGGTTCTGAAACAAAGGTTAGGTGTGACCTACACCAGATCAAGCAAGCACAGATCATTTGTGGATCCCGTGAATGTGCTGTAAGGCAATTGAATTTCCTCTTAGTAAGTGATCAATAGTACAGTTTACACATAAAATAATATGGATGTGCTATCATAGTGGTGTTTTTAATATACTTAGTTTATTAACAAATGTCACATTAACAATTAAATTATCTTGTTGGAGAAGAATGTGCAGCATTAATTAGTTCATGGGGAATAATAATGCTGATACTTTTCAAGATGTTCATTAACAGTGAAGCAATTTGCAGTTTGTAAGTGGGCAAGGGAGCCAGAAGGGGTGTCTTTCAGGCTTATCTCCATTTCTACTGAAGAGTAGCATTTCATCTGATAGGTATTTGGAGCATCTTCATAAATAATGATTGTTCTATTTCATTAATCTATGTCCTGTACAAAATTACACTACAAATATAGATATAATTGTAAAATTGAAGTACTCTTGCTTCTGATTTACTCTATAGGCTTGAAACCACATTCTAGTTTAGGACTCTGGGAGCTCTACATTGTTCAATGATCAATCCTTCGGATGAATAACTAAACCTCTCAGCAGATGTAGAAGACTCCATGGCATAATGGCATTATCAAGCAACATCATTAATATTATGTGTCAATTATTATCACAATGCTACATGAGGCATTGCTTTGACAGAGTGATTGTTGCATTTCTTACAATGGGAACTTATTGGCTGTAAAGTGCTTTAGAATATCCCATCGTTGTGATCAAATGCTGAATAAATCAGGGATTTGGTTCACATGCAGTCCATAGTAATCCAATCTCCTGTAAGTAGTGCTAAACACACTACAGAGCAGCAATTCTATGTTCTACTCTGCTGATTTTGTTCCATTGAAGACAATAAAACTAAATTTCAGAAGCAGAGCAGAAACTGTATCTGCTCATAGAAAAATTCTGTTCTATACTTCTAGACAAAACAATCAAAAAATGCTGTCAATTTAACAATTGATTTGTAGTTCTTTCCCTGTGGTGAGGTAACTAACCGATTCATTGCTGCCACACATTGGAAATATATAATTTCTTAATGATGGCTAGTGTAGACCATGTATGTCTCTGGAAGTTGGCCTTTTGTAGTATTATAATTATTGAGGTCAATGTTACAATACGAATAATTGAAACTGTCTCTATTTCTTGCAGTGAGTGGTCAATATCCTTGCAGGTTTGGTAGAGCTTTTTTGGAGGGTTTAAACTAATTTGGCAAGGGGATGGGATAAGAATTATAGGGCCGAGAATGGGGCTGTTTATTTACCAGTAGAGGCAGTGTATAGTGAGACCGTTAGGAAGGACAGGCAAATGGTAAGGCAAAAGTGCAGTCAGAAGTATGAGCTACAGTGTAAAAGAGTGACAGATTCAGAACAGGTGATAGATGTAGGACTGAAGATGTTATATTTGAATATTCAATGTATCAAATGAGAAAGATGATCTTGTAGCACAGTTAGTGATTGGCAGATATGACATTGTGAACATCACTGAGTTGTGGCTGAAAGATAATAGTTGGGAGCATATTATCCAAGCATAGATATTGTATCAAAAGGACAGACAAGTAGGCAGAGGCGTAGCTCTGTTAGTAAAAAATGAAACCAAATCTTTAGAAAGTCCTGCCATAGGATTGAAAGATGTAGAATTGTCATAGGTAGAGTTAAGGATTGTAAAGGTAAAAAGACCTGATGGGAGTAGTATGCAGAGCTCTGAACAGTAAGTAGGATATCACCTACAAATTACAATGAAAGATACAGAAAGCATATCAAAAGGGCAATGTTACAATAGTCTTGGGGATTTCAATATGCAGTTAGAGTGGGGAAATTAGGTTGGTGTTGGATCCCAAGTAAGAGAATCCGTAGAATGCCTCCAACATGGCTTTTTAGAGCAGCTTGTGGTTGAGTCCACTACAGGAAAGGCTATTCTGGAATGCGTGCTGTGTAATGAAAAAGATTTGATTAGGGAGCTTAATGTAAAGGAACCCTTAGGAGATAGTGATCATAATATGATAGAATTCATTCTGCAATTTGAAAGGAAAAAGATAAAGTCAGACATATCAATATTATGATGGAATAAAGAAAATTACAGAGGTACGAGAGAGAAGTTGGCCAAAGTTGAATGGAAAGGGATATTAGTAAGGCTGAAGATGGAACAGCGATAGCTGGAGTTTTTAGGGGTAATTTGGAAGGCACAGGATAGATATGTCCCAAAGATGAAGAAGTGTTCTAAAGGGAGGATGAGGCAACTGCTGCTAACAAGGAATGTCAAACACAGCATAAAAGCAAAAGAGAGGGAATATTATATAGCAAAAATTAAAGGGTAATTAATTGATTGGGAACCTTTTTGAAAAGAGCAGAAGGCAACTAAAAAACAAAAAGAGAAAATACATGTTAGTATTACAGTACAGTAATCATGATTACAGAGGCATGAGAGAAGAGCTGGCCAAAGTTAATTGGATGGGGCACTAGCAAGGATGATGGCAGAGCAGCAATAGCTGCAGTTTCTGGGAGCAACTTGGAAGGTGCAGGACAGATACATCTCAAAGAAGAAGGAATACTCTAAAGGCAGGATGATGCAAGCATGGCTTACAAGAGAAGTCAAAGCCAACATAAAAACAAAAACAAGGGCATACACAGTAAAAGAGCAAAATTTTATAGGAAGCTAGAAGGATTGGTAAGCTTTTAAAAACAAACAGAAGGCAACTAAAAAACCATTAGAGCGAAAGAGATTAAACATGAAGATAAGCTAGCCAATAATATCAAAGAAAATACCAAAAGTTTTTCAGATATAAAAAGAATAAGAGAAAAGAGAGAGTAGATATTGGATCACTGGAAAATGACACTAAAAAGGTAGTAATGGGGGACAAGCAAATGGCAGACAAGCTGAATTAAGTATTTTGCATCAGTCTTCACTGTGGAAGACATTAGCAGTATACTGGAAGCTTGAGAGTGTCAGGGGGCAGAGGTGAGTGCAGTTACTGTTACTCGGGTGAAGGTGCATTATAAACTGAAAAGTCTGAAGGTAGATAAGACACCTGGGCAAGATGGATTAAATCCAGGGTTCTGATATCGGAGGCTGAAGAGGCTGGGGAGGAATTAGTAGTGCTCTTTCAAGAATCAATAAATTCTGCCATGGCTCAGGAGGAGTGAAAAATTGTAAATATCACTCCACTGTTCAAGAAGGGAAGGAGGCAGAAGAAAGGATATTATAGAGCAGTGAGTCTGACCTTAGTGGTTGGGAACATGTTGGAATTGATTGATAAGGATGAAGATTCAGGGTACATGGAAGCACATGACAGAATAGGCCAAAGTCATCATAGTTTCCTTAAGGGAAATCATTGCCTGACAAATCTGTTTGAATTCTTTGAAGAATTAGAAAGCGGATAGACAAAGGAAAATCAGTGATACTTGGATCTAAAGAAGGCCTTTGACAAGATGCTATACATGAAGCTGATTAACAAGATAAGAGCCGAAGATATCACAGGAACGATTCTAGTATAAATAGAACATTGGCTAATTGACAGGGAGCAAAGAGTGTGAATAAAAGGGGCTGTTTCTGATTGGCTGCCAGTGATTAGTGATGTTCCACAGTGGGCTTGGCTGGGACGACTTCTTTTGACGTTGTACGTGAATGATTTGGATAATGGAACTGGAGGCTTTGTGGCCAAGTTTGCGGTGATATAAAGATAGGTATAGGGGCAGGTAGTGTTGATGCAGCAGAGAGGCTATAGAATAACTTAAATAGATTGGCTGAATACACAAAGAAGTGGCAGATGGAATACAATGTTAGGAAATGTACGGTCATCCATTTTGGAAGAAGGAATAAAAGCATAGAGTATTTCTAAATGGGGAGAAATTTCAAAAAAATGAGATGTAAAGGGGCTTGGTGACCTCGTGCAGGATTAATTTGCATCGTGTAATGCTGAGGCTTTATAAGGAACTGATGAGACCTCACTTGGATTATTGTGAGCAGCTTTGAGCCCATTATTTAAGAAAGGATGTGCTGACTTGTAGAATGTTCAGAGAAGGTTCACAAGAAAGAGTCCAAAATGAAAGGCTTATCATACGAGTAGCGACTGATGGCTCTGGATTTTTACTTGCTGAACTTAGAAGACCGAGGGGTACTCTCATTGAAACCTATTGGATGTTGGAAGGCCTAGATAAAATGAATGGGGAGAGCATGTTTCCTATGGTGGGGAGTCCAGTACCAGTAGGCACAGCCTCAAAACAGAAGGACGTCCATCTAGAATGGAGATGAAATGGATTTTCTTTAGGCAGAGGATGGTGAATCTGCGGGATTTATTGCCCCAGGCAACTGAGGAGCCCAGGCTATTGGGTGCATTTAAGGCAGAGTTATACAGGTTATATAGGTTGTGAGAAGTTATGCAGAGAAGGAAGGAGAATGGAGTTGAGAGGGATATAGATTGGCCATGATGAAATGGCGGAGGAGACACGATAGGTCGAATGACCTAATTCTGCCTCTATGTCTTGTAGTATTATAGTCTTATTCATTAACAGGTACTTTTTCCATTCACTTCTCCTTAAAATTGCATTTTCCTTTCTTTTAATATTTCTTGCCAATGATATGGTAATACAGTAGCTAAAATGTTGGTACAGGAATGGGTAGATGTGACATTGATGGCAGATTAGTGCTGCTTTTTCCCCCTGATGTTATATTTTTAAGTGTTACATCTAATGCTAAAGTTTTGCTCTTGAATATAGTTGGGCACATTTAAATAAGCAATAACAGTTTAGTGCCATTATCCATTCTATTACCTGTCCAAGGATTAACAAGAGCAGGAGAAGACCATCTAAACGATTCCTCCTGTACCACTGCATAAATCCACCTTAACTCCTTATCCCCTGACACTCTTACTTAATAAATCTGGTAATCACACACTTAGTCCCAATACTCAGAATCTATTGGGAGGAGAGAGGTCTGGAATTGCATTAACATTCACATGATCAAATACTTCCTCATTTAACTCCTGAAAGATCTTATCCTAATTGCATGTTTGTCCTTTTCCTTGATTCCAGAGGAAGTGGTATCCATCTTCTTGCATCCGTAACACCTTGATTGCATCATTGTTTGTTTAACACACCAGATGATTACTTGTGTACATGATGCTGCGAAGCAAATGCAAACAAACCTTCTTCCCTAATCCTTTCCTTCAAGTTGCCAATACCAGTAGATGAGCTTTTTTCAACCAAAATGGTTGAGGTAAACTCAGCAACAGAATTATTCAACAAAGTGATCATAGAAAGTTATCAATTTATTTATTTATTAACTAAAACATTTGAACTAGTCATCTGGTATAAATGCTTATATCAAAGCATTTTTAACAATCAGGAAGAATTACACAAGAAAAACAGGAAGGTATAACTGATATTTGATTCTGAATTTTGTATCTGTGAGCAAGGCATTTTAAGATTGGCAACAAAAAGCACCCATTTGTGAATAAGGCTGGTGGAAATCAAAAGCTTTCAATACTAAAGGACACCAGATCCTTAGAGATTAATTATTTTTTTATGATGCCCGGTTAGTAAACAATGTAGGCAAATGTGTCTGATATACAGAAGTAGCATAAATTCACTGAGTGGTGAATTCTGAGGCAATAAATTGTTCCTTGAAACTGTCAACTGGAGACATTGATTTGTCAGAGGTTGCTATATTTCATATGCAGTGTTAGCTTTAAACAGTTATCCTGCTGTCTCTCACAGAGAGCCCTTATCTGAAATTCATTATGATCTTATGAAATTTTTTACTATGTTAAAAGTTGTGACTATTTTCCAGACACATTTCCGTAACTGATAATAATGAGAGTTAAAAGGTCAAAGTAAATGCTCTATCAAAGAACATATGCATCCCTGAGATTCATTTTCTTGCAGGCATACTCAATAAATCTCTAGAATAATAGCCATACAGAAACAATAAAAGACCACAAAATTGGGAGTTCAACCAGTGTGCAGAAGACAACCAGCAATGCAAATACAAAAAGAAAGAAATAATAATAATAATAAATAAATAAATAAACAATAAATATTGAGAACATGCAATGAAGGGTCCTGAAATTGTGACCATTGGCTCTGGGAAAATTTCAATGATGGTGCAAGTGAACTTGAGTGAAGTTATACCATTTGGCTCAAGAACCTGATGGATGTTCCTGAACCTGGTGATATGAGTCCTGAGGCTCCTGCAATTTCTTCCTGATGGCAGCAGTGAGAATAGTGTACGTCCTGGGTGTTGGGAGTCCCTGATGATGCATGCTGCTTTCCTGAGATAGCATTTCATGTGGATGTTCTCAATGGTGGGAAGGGTATTATCCACTAAGGACTGGGCCGTATCCACTACATTTTGCAGGATTTTCTGTTTGAGGGTTTTGGGGTTCCATTACAAGCTGCGATGCAGCAAGTCAATATACTCTCCACTGCACATCTATAGAAGATTATCAAAGTTTTAGATGTCATGCCGAATCTTTGCAAACTTCTAAGGAAGTAAAGGTGCTGCTGTGCTTTCTTTGTAATTGCACTTGTGTGTTGGGCCCAGGATAGGTCCTCCAAAATAATAATACTTAGGAATTTAGGGTTGCTAACCCTCTTCACCTCTGATCCTCCAATGAGGACTAGCTCATGGACCTCTAGTTTCCTTTTCCTGAAGTCAATAATCAGTACTTTGGCTTTGCTGATATTGAATAAGAGGTTGATTAGTTTTGAGAGGATGATGGATGATGGGGATGAGCTGTGGTTCATAAAGAGCATTCTGATGAATGCATGTCTGCTGTCCATTTGTTCCAGGATTGAGTAAAGAGCCAATGAGATGGCAAATGCTTGGACCTGTTGTTCTGGTAGGCAAATTAGTGTGGATCCAATTCACTTCACAGGTAGGAGTTGATATGTTTCATCACCAGCCTCTCAATACACTTCATCACTGTGGATGTAAGTGCCAGTTGATGATAGTCTTTGGGGTAGGTCCTAATGTTCTTATTGAGCACTGATATAATTGAAGCCTGCTTAAAACTAGTGTGTTCCTCAGACTGTGGATGCGAGTGGTTAAAGATCTCAGTGAACTTTCCAGCCAGTTGATCAACACAGATCTTAAGTACTTGGCCAGGCCCCCTGTCTGTGCCAGATGCTTTTAGTGTGTTCATCCTCCTGAAGGCTACTCACATGTTGATCTCAGAAATTGAAATCATAGGATTATCAGGGACTGTGGGAGTTTGTAATGTTTCCTCCATGGTTTGATGGTCAATACAAGCACAGAAGGCATTGAGCACATTTGGAAGTGAAGACCTAGTGTAGCCTATGTCACTTGAATTAACTTCATGAGAGGTGATAGTATTCAAGCCCTGCCACAACGCTTGAGCATATTTCATTGATTCTAGTTTAGTCTGGAATTGCCACGTCAATGGTGAAATGGCTTCTGGAGATCATACTTGGATCAATTGTAACTTTCTTGGACAGCAGATTTGAATGCTTCTTATTTGGCTTTCAGCAGATTGGGCATCACATCATTCATCTAGGGCAGGGGTCGGCAACCTTTACCACTGAAAGAGCCATTTGGACCCGTTTCCCACAGAAAAGAAAACACTGGGAACCACAAAACCCGTTTGACATTTAAAATGAAATAACACTGCATACAACATTTTTTTGCCTTTATGCTATGTATAAACTAACTATAATGTGTTGCATTTATGAAATTGATGAACTCCTGCAGAGAAAACAAAATTACATTTCTGCATGCAACATAAACATTTGGAACTCCGAAAAAAAGACGTTGGGTTGAAGGTTACTTTTAAGTAAAATACTCAATGTCTATTTGAGTCCTTCTTGTATTTATGAAAAACGCCAAACTTAAATTGTCCGCCAGCAGCAAACCAAAAATAACGTCAGCCAGCTGTCAACCTGAAATATAAAAGGACTATTTCACTGAACAATGAAAAAATATGAATATACGTAAAATAATAGGCAATTAAAATATTCATCATACTTGGTTAATGGGATTTCTGCGCCTGGACCTCAGCGCACAGCATCTGCACACCAGGGCTGTATGATGTCACCTTCATCTTTACACAGGATCGCAGGCTGTCATCTGTGAGGCGTGCGCGATGTTTGTTTTTAATAAAGTTCGTGTTGGAGAACACCTACTCACATACATATGATGGATCCAAAGATCGACAGGACTCCAAGTGCATACTTTTTAATGTTTACATAAATGTCGGGGATAGCATTCCATGTTTCGAACGCTAGTTTGTCCGGTTTGAGGAGGTTTTCAATATCATTCCATTTGTGATTCTGAGCAAGAACGGCCTTCTGACGGGCAACATCTTCAAGGTCTGCTGTCAAGCGTCTAAACTTGGACACCCATATGTCTTTGTCGGCTGTGTCGGCCAGTTCCATCTCAATATCAGGTTGACTCACATCTGCCAATGCAGTCGTATTCAGTTGGGATGGATCGATGCTTAGGGGAGTGACCAGGAAGGATAATGTGTTTTTTCCCTCTCTGAAATCACAGAAGCATTTCCTAAACGATGTTTGCATTGCGATGATTGTAGGTGATGTATATTAATAGCGACAAAAACACGTTTTATTTAGATTGTACAAGATCACCATAATCTTCAAATTTAGAATTACATTTCAAAAACTAAGAAACTAACATAAAATACATTTTAATTAAATACTCATCATTAATTTTCCAAAGCCATAGGGAGCCACAGCACAGAGATGAAAGAGCTGCATGCGGCTCCGGAGCCATGGGTTGCCGACCCCGATCTAGGGTTTCTGATTAGGAAAGGCTGAATTATTTTGTGGAGACATACTCATCTACAACTGTTTTAATGAAGTCCATTACAACTGTGGTGTATTCACTCAGATGCTCAAGTGAGTTCCTGAATAAGGCCCAACCCACTAACTCGAAGAAATCCCATAGCCACTCCTCTGCCTCCCGCAACCACCCCTATGTTGTCGTAATCTCTGGAGCTTTGCTCTTCAGATTCTGCTGTATGCAGTTAGGAGAATGACAGCCAAGTGAGCTCATTTACCAATTACAGTCTGGGCATGGAATGGAAGGCCTTATATATACCTTGTATATCTTAGTATATCAATGGGACCTCTTCTTCTGCAGGTTATAAGGTGATGATAATTGGGCAGGGATTTCTTCAAGCAAGCCAATGTCACGATGGTGCTGGTGAGCCATGGCAACATTTTGTGTGCTGTGGACAATACTTCTCAATGTAAGTACTAGTACTGAATATGAATTGATGAAATCGTTGATTTCAGTCTGAGAGAAAATTTCAAAGTGTGGTTTGATTTGAATTCTCTGAAGTTTTATACTATAACTCCCAGAAAAAAAAGATTACAAAAAAAAAATATCATGGTTTAGGAAAAAACACTGAAGATTTCTATCTATAACATCTTAAATGGACTTAGTTATGTGAAATATCTTTGTATTTGTGAAATGTAAAATTAGCTCAGTTTCAGCCATTTGACTTTCAAATCCGTAACAAGCCAGTTCAAACACTTATCCTTAGCTCCCACCAGGAAATACATCCCTATTGTTTTAACCACCATTTAAATAGGTTTTTAAACTTTCATTTATTTACTTATTTACAGTCCCTTCCAGCCCTTCGAGTCTCAACCTCACAGTCCCGATTAACTTTAACCTAATCATGGGACAATATAGGAAGACAAATTAACCTACCCAGTACATCTCTGGGCTGTGGGAGGAAACCAGAGCAGGTGAGGAAAACCCACATATTCCATAGGGAGTACTTGCAGAGACTCCTTACAGAATGGTGCTGGAATTGAACTCTGGAACGCCCCGAGCCATGTTACCGTGGCACCCAATATTATTGTTACCAATCTACGTTAACAACTAAACTAATTACTTTGCTAAACATAGCACAGATGATGACTTTAAGGATGAGTGACTATTTTTATGAAAATTTGTGCAAAATTGATTCCTCAGCATGATTAGATTACTGCAATTGTAGAGGAAGGCATACTTTAGTAGGTATTAAAAACAAATTGCTAGAGGAACTCGAGGCAAAGAAATGATTAATGTTTTAGGTCAAGACCCTACATCAGGTCCAGCTGAGTTCCTCCAGCAGTTTGCTTTTTGCTCTGGATTTCAGCATCCCTGGTTTCTTACGTCTCCATATTTTAATAGGCATTTAAAGTATAATTGAAGTAATTTCATCAGCTAAAATGTTGGAAGAAATTTGATCATGTAAGTTGAGTGTGTGAGAGTTCATTGAAAGCAGTACATTGAAACAGAACTTCAAATTCTTCAGCTTAAATGCCAAATATTCTCTCAGGAGTTGGGGTTGGAGGTGAAAACTAATTCTGTCAGTTTAATGAGGCAGGGTGGGATCAAGCTATTCAGAAGTAAAGCCAGGAACAAGTGACCATTCTCTTATCCTTACTGCACATGTGGGGATATAAATAAAATATGATTTGATATAGCCAGAATGTATTTTACATATCAATGTTTTTGTGTGGGAGAATGTTATTTTCAAGGTCAGTATGGGCAGCCAAAGAATGATGGCTTTAGTTGTTTCTTCTGTCATTTGAGTCAGTGATTGTCAGCTTCTGGCAGATAATCAAGTGACTGATTCAGATCTACAGAGTGAATTACTTTCCAGCAAAACACTTCATGAACAGGATTACTACTTCAAGACTACCAATCTTCCTTGCTAATTATAGGTGTTGAGGAACTGTGGCCATAATTTCCTCTTTTCTTGAAAGTTATGAATAAAGCACTGATTGCTCTGATGCTGTTAAAGGTCAATCCTCAGCATTTAATGTCTAGTAAATAAAAGAAAACAAAAACAACTTTTGGGGCAAAACTGTTAGATTATCTTTGAATTGTTCACTGATATAGTACATTCTGAATTTTGAATATATTCAAAACCATTTTGCAGCCAATGAAATATTTTGAATAAAAGTCAAGTAAAGAGATGAGTGTGTTGAATGCACTGCCAGCGACTGTGGTGGAGTTGGATACAATAGGATCTTTTAAGAGTCTCTTGGATTGGTACATGGAGCTTAAAAAAATGAGGGCATGTGGGAGGGAAATTCTAGACAGTTTCTAGAGTAGGTTGCGTGGTCGACACAACGTTGTGGGCCGAAGGTCCTGTAATGTGCTATGGATTTCTATGTTCTGTGTTCTCTACTATATAGGCAGACAATAGCACTGAATTTTCTTACAACAGAAGTCATGTGTGACAGCAGGTAAATAATCATCTTGAAATATTATTGAGCATTTTCTGATCAAATCCATGGGCAAAATAGGTACCTGATGAGAAAGTATAATTGTGGATGATTATGCCATTCAGTCGATTTCCTGCAAGTGAATGATGAGGCAATTTGTATCCAGGAGAGGTTTACATCTTCTTGCAATTTAAAGGAATGTTCTTACCTATCAAAAATATTACCTGAAAGACATCTAGCAATGAGTTCACAGCCTGAACAATGCATTCAAATCTTTTAGTAAGTATCAGAGACATTCAACTATGTACAAATCTTCAAAACCAGGGCAAAATTATTATCTTCAATTATTGAAAATGAGCCGTTGTTGCTTTATGAGAGGCTTAGGTGCTTTATGAGTAACTACGAATTAGAAAGAAGTGAAACTCACTTGATGGTAAAAAGAATTCTGGAAATCAATTGAAAGTTTCATCAGGAACATAAAATATGTTGGAATTTACTTGTGAAGTAATGCTGTCATTTGTACTAGGTTATGCCAGCAGATTTATGGAACAAGAACATTAACTAAAATTTTCTGAATTTATGTTGCATGTTATCTTAAGGTTCCAAATGATGCACTGTTTATGATTTTATGTGGAAAATATCATTATGTAGACATTGGCTTGTATCCCCTTTTTGAGTTTGCAGCATGCAGTTTACGCTCATTCAGACACCTTATACTTTTAAAAGTACCAAGATATTTAACACACAGAATTGTAGATTGGCATGTGACCTCTGCTCTTCCATCAGGTGCTGTCTGAAAGTGTCAAAACTGTCATCACCTTGCTGACTGCTGCAAAACGCATCAGGCTTAAAATATTCTCCACTACAGTCACAGAACAGCTATAGAGAAGGAAACCATGGAAGTGAGGTGAAACACAAGGGGCGGTGGTGGGTGATGAGGGATGGGAGGTAAAGTATAGCATATTTACATGTGTGAGTGTGCTTCCCCCATCTCCATCCCACCTCCAGGAGTGATTTGTATTAAGGGAGTACAAACAGCAAAGGAATAGTTTCTTTAATCTTGACTATTGAAAACTGAGATCAGCAGACGTTAGTGCGCTTGTTATCAATGCCGCAGGACATATGCATTTCACCCTTGAAACATGAGTGACATATTCCTTCTGAGCAATCATCTAAAGTCGTAGGTTACACTCCAAGTTTGGAATTCACAGTCCAAATTCCAATATATGTCATCAGCTGATGGAAGATATGGTGTCTGACTTGTGCTAAGCGAATTACACACTTTAGTGCCCAGGTCAATTTCATACCCAGAAATGATTGCTAATGCTCTCTGACATCAGTAACAACATTTCAATGTCAGATTTGTACACAATGAGGAAGCTGCACAAATGGGTCTAGTTTTTAGGCTCATATTTCTTGTATTCATCCATCTGATATCTAGAAAATGTTGCCTTATTCAGCTTGTGGGCACTGACATTTTACTGTGTTCCTTAAACCATAGTTCATGTCCTAGAAATTATCCTGTCAGTTCATTGAGCAAAAGAAAAACCTACTGACAGTACACCTCTATTTTGAATCAGTGGCATACCCACTTGACCTTCAATATTTTACACTTTTACACCAGATAAAAAAACTACCCAAACAATGACCACCATCAAGTAAAGTGATTTTATCAACTTTCTCTTAAAATTCAGTAAAATTATCTTACATTCAGTGGCATGATCATCATTAAGCACTTCACCGTCAACATTCTGGAAGCCCACCAGTGCTTAGAAACTTCATTAAATTACATTGAACAACAAAGGCAGCTTCCTGAATACTTTTAGGATACTTCCTAGTTATTGTTGGACACTTAATCAAGAAGCCCCAAACACTGAGTATAAATTAAAATCATTAACAAAATATTTTAGCTTAGTTGAACCATTGCAAAGCTTTAGCGCCATTTTGGAATTAAGGACATTATATTCAATAGAAGTTTTATTTCTTGTTTCTCCAAATTCCTACATGGTACAAGTAGTTTGAGATTACATTTGATTTATGTTCAGCTTCAAACAGATAATCATAACCACAAAAGATTTCTGATGAAGCAATGTACTTGAAAACATTTGCTGTCCAGTGTTATCAATGAAAGTGCTGGACATGAGCAGGAGAGGAGTTTGATGTTCTCTGGCGAGTGACTCAGTTCTCGGCCTTCTGAAGTAGATAGGGGAAAGAGAGGAAGGAAAGTGGGACGTGGTTGGTGAGTTACCTAAAATTAGAATACACAATGTACATCTCATTGGCTTGCAGAATACCCAGGTGGAATATAAAGTGCTACTCCTCCAGTTTTTGTTGGGTTTCATCTTGGTAACAGAGAAGGCTAATCATCAACCACTCAGTGTAAGAACGGAAAGGGAAATTGAAATGGTCAGCGACTAGGAACTCACAGTGGGCATTTAAGCCTGTGTACAGTGCTCTGTGAAGCCATTGCTGAGTCTGCACTTGACCTTACTGACTGTTGGGAAGGGCACACTGGGGAGTACCAGCTGTTGCAAGTCTAAAAAATGTGTCCTTGCCAGCAATATCTACATTCTGAAGAATTAATTTAATAATGAATCACATTCAATTGTTAATGCACAGAATTAGTACTGTATAACAAATTCATAATAAACCAGTAAAAAGAACTGAAATTGTTCAGCGATTCTCTGGAAGAAAAATAGTACCATAACCCTATGATGGAAAAGATGAATTTTAACTATTTTTTGCATTCTTTCGTAATTAATTTATCAACCTCTCTTCTTTCTAATTTATGTACTAATTCTACTCAAACATCACTAAGGTAAATGTAAGAAAAGTAAATATTTTCATGTGAAGTATGCCTTTCCCTGCAAAAAAAAATACAGGACCCCATTAAAGAATTTAATAAAATCTTCTTAACTCTAAAGTATTTTGACATCCATTGAATACCATTCCAGGCATTAGTGAATCCCTGCATGAAAACATCCTTGTTTTGAAAATGCATTTTAATCATTTGCATCTTTCTACAGTTGGATTAAGATTAATCTTTCTTCTTTTGATTATTAATATACTGTTTCAGTATAGCAGTCTTTAGTAAATTTCTTATCTATGTATTATATGACCTTTGGTAATGTTTATTTTGCAAAAATCATATAATAAAGTTCTGAGTTTATTCCCATTCCCATACCACCAGTTATATCGGTTTCTCCCAAATCTATTCATTGAGAGTCTTGAAAAGATTTTTTTCAATGTGCAGTACATTCCACTTACTGTACCTCTATTGAATTTCATTTTTCAAAGTTTTCCCCATTTGCCAATTTATCTAAAATGTTTTGTAATTCCTTGGTTTCTGCTCTGAACTTTATCATATTCTGCTTTCTCTACCTGGTATCCACAATGTGTCAGCTCAACTTGCATTGCATTTGTTAAGCACACAGCTAAAAAAAAAGGTCATCACTTAGATTTGCCTCATCTGATCTCACTTCCCTCATGAGTTCCCACTTCTCCATCTCTTACCACATTGTTAATATACATCCAGGTTTTACTTTGGAAATTTGTTGCCTAAAGCCTCTACAGTATCTTTTCATAAGGGAGGGTATCAAAGACCTTTAATAAACATGGAAACATCTTTATCTTTTTGACCACCACTTGGAAAGTAACTTACTCAAGAAAAAAAACTGTTGAATCTTACCATTCTGGGACCCTTTCCAAATGCAGGCTAATTCATGCTGATTTATTTTTCTTTGCAAATTGAAACTGCAGAAATGAATAACTTTGCATTCATGAGGATCCATTGTGCTATGTTCTTTCATTGAAAACAGACATCATGTTAATTTGGTTAAGAGAGTGAGGAGGCTGGCGACTGAGTCAGAATATAGATCTATACTTCAGGCATGAATATAGAGAATACTGAGGACCTGCTGATCAGGCTTTTTTTTAAGAAGCACATAGTGTCAGAGCTTGAGGATGCTGACCTTTGATCCAAACAATGAAAAGTGAGAAAATAACTATGTTTTCAGTTGCAGTGAAGGAGGAAGTGGGGGGGGGGGGGTGAGAATAGAAGGAATGTTGTAATAGGGTGAAAACCAAGAATGGATAGCACAGGAGTTGTTGGACCTACTGAGAGTGGGTGATGGTATGCCTAAGGAGAATGGAAACTGAAGCAGATGAACACCAAGAAAGAGGAAGGGCAAAAGCGAAATATGTGTTATTGCTGCTCCCTGTAAAACTTAAATGTTTAATCGTCCTTTTTGCCAAATTACACCAAACTTTCATTCACATTGTCCACTTCTAACTCTCACAGAATCATTTTTAATTTTTTTTTTATTTTATGTAGAGATACAGCCCAGGAGACACCCTTCTGGTCCTTTGAGCCACATTGCTAGCAACAGACCGATTTAACCATAGCCTAATCACGGGATAGTATACAGTGACTAATTATTCTACAAACTGGTACATCTGTGGACTGTGGTAGGAGACCAGAGCACCCAGAGGAAATCTACGCATTCCTCAGAGAAGAAATGCAGACTTCTTACAGAAGACACTGGGGCTGAACTTGGAACTCTGACACCATGAGCTATAATAATGTTGCACTAACCACTACATCACTGCAGTGATAATCTTACCATAGTAGTGATCTTTATGGCACAGAGGTAGGCCCTTCAGCCCATCAGATCCATTCCAACATCAAGCTCTAATCTTCCCCTAACCTTTTTATTCTCTGCACAGTACATTAATTCCTTCTAGGTGCTCTCACTCACTACTAGGGGCAATTTACTGTGGCTGATTGATGTACTAACCCATCTGTCTTTGAGATGTAGGTGGAAACCAGAGACTCCAAAGGATTACCAGCCAATGATAAGCAAATGTGTGCAAAATTCACATAGGCAGCAGTGGAAGCCAAGATTCCATTACTACTCTGAGGCAGAAGCTTATCTGTCTAAACATCTTCTCTTAGGGGCTTGGATAGGTGCAGAGTACCCAATGAAAGCTGGTAGATTTCTACAGCTGTCTTAACAATTATTCCCACCATGCTTCTTGTAAGGACTTTATTCTATTTTCTTGACTTCTGCAACTCCATCTTATTAGCTCTAATGATGGTGTCTTCCACATTAGTACTTCCAAAGTGTCTTTATCTATAGGTTCTCTGACAAGGACTTCCAACCATATCAATTATATTTCCTTCATTGCGAGCAGAGAGCTCTGCACTCCTGTTTCCACTGGAAGTAAGCTTATTGTAAGTTTCTCCACATTTTCACTTCCCAGGCAGCATCTGTGGGGGAAAATGTGAGGTTTCAGGATGATGACTTGCATCAGAACAAGCTAGCCTAAACACAAACTGGAAGGCATATTCAACATATTATCTTCTGTGGTTTTGCCTCTTTCAGTGTCATCATATGCACCTTCCCCTAATTTCCTCTACCCTTTCAACATTCTGAAGGGACCATTCCCCCTCACACTCACTTATTCACTCTCCCACTTCTAGCAACAGCCATCTTACTTCTCTCATGCAAGTGCACTTTCCCACAGAGTCACAGGAAATGAAAAACATGTGTTTCTCTCTAATTATCCTGTCATTCTGGAACTCAAAGGTTCGTCAAGGTGAAAGGTAGATTCAATTATGCCTCCTCCATTTTAGCGTACTAAACGCAATGCTCACAATGTGGAGAAACATTGGAAAAACTAACTGTAAATTGGTTGCACTTTTGCGAAACACCTCTACTCATTCCGCAGGAATGACCACGAGTTTCTAGGTACTTTGCACTTCTACTCTTCACTGCCCTCCAACCTTGACTTCCATGTCTTTAGCCTTTAATACTCTTCCAAGGAAGTTCAATGTACAATGATCCATGCCTGGTTGACCAGGCACAAACCTCAGAGCCAAAAATGAATCCCACAATTTCAGATAGCCAGTCTTTCCAGTTTGAGTTTGTGCTCGCTTGTTCTGATGCAAGATAATCAGCCTGAAACCTTTGCTCTACAATTTTCCCCACAGCTGTATCCTGCTAGATTGCTAGCATCTACAGCATTTTAATTCTCCAGCATGTACCTTAAAAGATATCCTTTATTTCTTCTTTTCCTGTTATTATTCATGTTCTTTTTATTTACATTTTCTCCCTGCAGTTTGCATGCAATTAACCAGCCTGGACTAACACCATTTGTGCTATTCAGTTTCTCTTGTTCTCAACTTTCAGACTCTTCTCTGTAAACTAAAGAATGATTGAATTCTAAATGTCTTGTTTTGATCTTTCACTGTATTCAGTTCTTCTAAAGCATGAGCAATCTAAAAGGCCTCTTCTTTGTCCCAGGTGATGTTTACCCCCCTGAATATTTCTTGCATTTTCTTCTTCAGCGCAGATATTCAGAATCAGCAGTTTTGTTTTATTTTCAAGTGAATGATGCTGCAAATGTTGTGCTCTCATTATCAAATATAAAAAGAATGCTATGGGGGAACCTACTTTATGTTACCTCAAGTAAATGTAATGCTAATATTACACAAGAAATAAAGAGCTTGAGTGAAAAAGGGATACACAATTCATCAAAGCTCTACTATCTATAGTCTGTGTCCTTTTGTTATACTTGTGACCTTAGTTACTCTGCAAATGCTTGCTGCAAACTCAGTTTTGGCCTGTGTAGCAAGAAGACCTTCATAGAGTGCAACTGGGTAGTAAGGACAGGCCAAGGTCATGGCTGTGGAGGATTGATAGGTTGATGTTTGATTGTGGATGTGCTGAATGGCAGAAAGGTATTTTGCAAAAGGGTATCTGGAATACAGGAGGTTTCTGAGAAATGCTAAATTGGAGAGGATGAAAACTAGAACGTGTTCTGATTGCAGGAGAGGATAAATGGAAAATGAGGGATTAGGAACCTCATTGAGCAAGGGATAATGAATGGAAGAATAGTTGACCTGGATACTGGGATGAATGGGCATCAAACACAACTACAAGAAGGAGACCAATCAGGAGAGAGAATGACCGGGTGAGATTGACCACTCAGACACAGTCCTCTTGATTGTACAAGAAAATGACTGGATGAGAGAAGGTGACTGGGAAAGATTGAACAGCTTCAAAAAATGGATATTAAGGAAGAAACATGATAAGGAAAACAGAAAACAGGGCCAAGGAGAATGTGTTCATGGTTAGGTTGAAGGTACCCAAAAAAGAAAAGTGAGCAAACAGGAAAAGGGGTTCATTGCAATATGGAGTTGGTCAAGAGAGAATTCTGACTAAGCTCAAATGGTGTGCAATAGTATCTGTAGTCTTAATGTGATGTAGTTTGGGGCTTTATCTTCAGGAAATCTGCATTAGGATTAACCAATATAATGACGATGCTGTTCCCTCCCTCTGAAGACATTGGTTGATCCTTTTGTCATCCATACCAATAAGCCATACTGGAGAACTCTAACTCAGAATGGGCACATGGATTCCAATCTCGAAATAGAATATGTATTCTACTGCCCTTGTAGTGCGCATGTACAAAGCTATGCAGTGAGTTAAACACCTTCTTAAAAATCACCCGAGATGGAAGCTTTCTCCAGATGAGATCTGACTTGCATAACTGTAGAGAGTTAAGTAAAATATAGAATTGTCATGCATCTGAATATACCAATACTGTTAATTATTCTCACAAATGGTGCTAACCAAGGTGAGAAACGTACAAAGACTCCAAAACTATGCTGTGTAAACAAGAATAAACTAGTGCTGCAATGATATCTTAATAACAATAAACAATAAACATAATAGGTCCTTCAAAATATATTTACTAAATGTTTATCAATATCAACGAAAGCTTAAGACTTAAAAATATTCATTTTTCAAGGGCAAATAAAGAGAGCGTGGAGATAGATGTCTTTCCACTGTGTGTTTCAAACTGAAATCCAAATTAACTTGTGCAGGAAATGATATAAGAAAAATAGGTTACATACAGGAAATGATGTTCATACAAAACAAACTGTGCCTCTAGAGGCCAGAACATACTTTGTAAATAATTTTATAGCATACACCTGATTTGATAATGTCTACTTCATTTAGACTTCCTCACATAAGATTTATTTCCTCTCCCTCACTCTGCCTGATAGATTTGCTAATTATCTCCATAATTGGCCACTACAGAACATAATTATCAATGTTCTTTAATAATCACGGCTGATCTGAAAATAGTTAGCTTTAGTAGGATTCAGTACTTCTAAACTACTAACCTGCAGGGAAAAAGAAGTGTTTTTTTTCTGATTTCTAAACCTTGCTTGAGGCTTATAGACATTGACCGATGCTCTATTTGACAACAAAGATTTTGCTTCATGAATACTTCTGAGTGTATATTATGGATTTTGGTCTGCTTATCATGAAATTCATTATGAAATTCCCTTATCACATTCCATTTTTTAAAGTTGTCTATATTTGGTATTCCAATTGATAATTCAAGTCAGAATAACTGATGTCAAGATTAGGCAGGCATTTTTGCTGATCTACAAATCAAACAGATGTAGCTAGGCATAGCTCAAATACCATCTACAAACTTGTTGATGATAGAACCATTGTTGGTACAATCTCAGATGGTGACGAGAAGGTGTACAGGAATGAGATATGCCAACTAGTGGAGTGGTGTCAAAGCAACAACCTGGCACTCAACGTCAATAAGATGAAAGAGCTGATTATGGACATCAGTAAGGGTAAGACAAAGGAACATATATTAATGCTCATAGAGGGATCAGAAGTGGAGAGAGTGAGCAGCTTCACGTTCCTAGGTGTCAAGATATCTGAGGAACTAACTTTGTCCCAACATATCAATGCAGTTATAAAGAAGGCAAGACAGCAAATATACTTCATTAGGGGTTTGAAGAGATTTGGTTATGTCAATAACTACACTCAAAACCTTCTATAAATGGACTGTAGAAAAAATTCTGACTGGCTGCATGACTGTCTGTTATGGGGAAGGGGTGGTGTTACTGCACAGGATTGAAAGAAGCTGCAGAGCGTTGTAAATTTAGTTTGCTCCATTTTGAGTACTAGCCTACAAAGTAGACAAAACATCTTCAAAAGCAGAAAGGCAGCTTCCATTATTAAGGACGTCTAGCAGCCAGGGCATGCACTTTTCTTACTGTTGCCATCAGATAGGAGGTACAGAAGCCTGAAGTCACAAACTCAGTGATTCAGGAACAGCTTCTTCCCTTTTGCTATCTGATTCCTAAATGGACATTGAACCCGTGAACACTACCTCTCTTTTTAATATATATTATTTCCATTTTTTGCACAATTTTTAATCTATTCAATATATATATACTGTAAATGATTGATTTATTTATTATCCTTCTTATTTTATTGTTTTCTTCTCTATTACGTATTGCATTGAACTGCTGCTGCTAAGTTAACAAATTTCACAACACACGGCTGTGATAATAAACCTGATTTTGACTCAATGACAGGTAATTCAAATAACTTCTGGTGGGACCAGAGAAAATCGCATGGAAGGCATTATAAGACGTTGTTGAAAATTTTCTTTGCAACTACAGAGCACCAAACTACATGCAGCTGGATGACAACATGCTTCAAGCATACAAAATCATGAAATGCAACACGTCACTAAAGATTTGTTTTCTACATTCCCACTTAGACTTCTTCCCGCAAATCTTGGCACTGTCAGTGATGAGCACTGACAAAGTTAAAGGTTTCATCAGGACATTGTGGTCATGAAAAAATGGTGTCAAGGCAAATGGAATCTATCAATGCTGGCTGATTATTGTTGGACACTTAAGCAAGAAGCCTCAGACACTGAATATAAATGAAAATCATCAACAAAGCATTTTTATGTTAGTTGAATGACTGCAAAGTGTCCGCACCATTAAGCAATTAGCTAATTTCATGTTTCTCCAAATTCCAAGTAGTCTGAAATTATATTTGTGATCAGCTTCAAGTGACGTATCATAAACAAAAAAAACTCTGAGGAAACAAAATTTTTGAAAAAAATTTGCTGTCCAATGTAATTACTGTTCTGATAACAGGCTTGCTTGTTTTTTTTATAGTCAATATGTCAATATTATTTGTGTGATTCTAGATAACAAAAAAATGCACTTTTTCACAAGGAGACTTTTAGAATTCAGTTGGAATTCTCCAGGTTTTTTTCAGTTGTTTTTCTAATTATTTAATTTCCATTTCAAGGGCATCCAAATTTCAAGTCTCTTTTTTGATTTATACCCTGCAAGGGTATCTTTCACTGATTTTAAGTTCAATACATTCCAGATTAGTTAATTAGTAATTTCCTGATGTTCCCTGGTCATAATCAATGACTCCTGAAAATCCTTTTTTTTTTCTTCGCCCTCTGTCAATAGTTCAACATGTCTATTGTTGCCCTTTCCTCTATTTATAACCTTGCATATATTCACATTAAAATCCAATAATTAAAGTTACACTGATTTATATTAGATTTTAGTTTTTATTATGTAAATGTCTGCCATAAGCAAATTTCAGAACGCTGCGTTTTTGAATCAGAACAAATAATATAGCCTTGGGATTTTAAAAGCACCCTCAAGACATTACTGTCACTGCAGCTGGTTAGCTTCCATTTTAAAATGGAATAAATATTTACTAATTCTAGTACCTCATACAACACTGACACTAGAAGTTCTCAAAAGCTGCTGGTTGTTTAAATGCAGCATTGGTGTTAAGATGCATTGTTTTTAAATTGGCAGTAATATGGCTATGACCTGATCCTTCTGAAGAAATGTTGATAGTCCCATGCTAATGTCTATTTCTGCATTTGTGCATATGCTTGCGACTTCCGTGCAAAGTCATAAAATTCTGCAGTGGTGAATTTCAGTAAATCCCCTATTCTGTTCTGACACTTGATGCCTGTACTTACGTTAAAAATTTGCCTACTGGTAAACCAGAGTAAATCTAGGCATTCATTTGTGAATTTTTTGAACTTTCTCCTTTGAAAGGGAGAAAGTTAAGTATATTATACTTGCTTCAGTTCAAACAATAATGATCAGGAAATGCAGGAGGCCATGGGAAGAGAAACAGAAATCATCTTTCAGGCCAAAATTTTGAACGGAGATGAATGGTTGAAATGAAGTAAAGTCAGATAGTTTCTTAATTTAATCGTACTAATTTTTAATCTTATTGGTTGTTTTTTGTTTCTATTGTTTTAATTTAGTTTCTTAATATTTTACTTTTTTAAATGATTTGCTCAGCTTTTTTGGAGTTGCTAAATGTTTGGTAAGTTAGTAAGTAACAGAGGCAGTCGCAAAATGTGGCGTTGTTGAACATTCAGATTCAGATTCAGTTTATTGTCATTTAGAAACCACAAATACAATGCAGTTAAAAAATGAGACAACGTTCTTCCAGAATGATATCACAAAAGCATATGACAAAACAGACTACATCAGAAAATCCACATAACGTTTGGCAATCCCCAATCCAGAGTCCGGAGAGGCTGCTGCGTATTAATATCGTGCTACCGTCTTAGTGCGTTCCCCGGAAAGGAGCTCCAAATCCACCAGACAAGCAAGACCAAAAACTAAAGCTACAAGACCTGCACAAAGCCACATAGTTACAACATATAGTTACAACTGTGCAAACAATAACATAATTGATAAAAAAAAACAGACGATGGGCATGGTAAAAATAGTCCAAAGATGTTAAAGGACAATAAGTTCAAAAGAAATCATCACACAGTTTCCACAAGTCCCCAGGGTCCCAACAGACTCACCATCTCACACCAGCGGCAGAAGGGAATACCCCCACTATTGATTCCACGGCACCACCCAACTCAGCCTCGCAGACACAGCACACACCAAAAGCGACCTGACCGCAGTGGAATTCTAGTCCGTCGAACCTCTGAGCCAAAGACCATTCCCTCCCGCACAGCTTCTCTGAGCACCATCCTCTGCCGAGTGTATTAAGATGCCCCTGCCAAAGGCCATCGGCAACGTGACCCCAAGGACTAGGGGCCTGTTCTTCCCAGCAGATTCCCGGACCTTACAGCAACAGCAGTAAACAAAGAAGGTCTTCCTGGAGATTTCCCAATGTTCCTCTGTGCTGCCACATCTGTTTTCAGTCGATTATGATTGCGCACAGCACCCCACTTCACAAATAACATATAATCAGCTCCAGAGTGACCGCTGCAAGCTGCGTCGCGCCGCCATCTTGGAAATATTAAAAAAATGTAAAAAATATAAAAAACATGTCTCTATCACCACAGATGATGGCAAAAGCCCAGGACTGTGCCTCATTCATCAACTGGAAAATTGCTTGGTAGAGGGAGTTGGCACATCTAGAGTAGGTCTACTTCAGATAAAAGTGAGTTTAGTAGTCAGGCATGAGATTTAAACTGAAAAATTAAAGGGTATTGCTCTCTAAAAAGAAATCCAAAAACAACCTGCGGGAAGCTAATGATAAGACAAGTGTGGGCTTACATTTGACTATGTTATTAAATCTGTCTGTGTTTCTGGTCAGGGGAAATTCACTATTTTTGATGCCTGATTAAATGTGTGAA
Source organism: Hypanus sabinus (assembly GCF_030144855.1). Classification (NCBI taxonomy): domain Eukaryota; kingdom Metazoa; phylum Chordata; class Chondrichthyes; order Myliobatiformes; family Dasyatidae; genus Hypanus; species Hypanus sabinus. The sequence goes on along the minus strand of NC_082713.1, from coordinate 69,601,526 downwards.
GTTAGGTATCTTGCGCCTGATTTGATTTCTATAGTAAAAATCAGGAAATGCAGGAGATCAAAGTCAGAGAAACAATTTCAGTTTCAAAATGTGCTTCTCCCTTCCTCCATGGTGCACAGCATACTGATTAATTCCTGCATTTTTTGGTCTTATTTCAGATTTCTTGCATCTGTAGATGTTTACTTTTTGATTAATTTTTACAATAATAATTTTCAAATTTTGTTATTCTCTTGTGTCAGTGTAGGGATGCATCACAAGAAGAGAAAGCTGACGACAGTTCATCCGCAGTATATTGTGATTATAGTTTTACAGTTACAAATTGCATGGTTGTTTGCCAATACATTCGCCCTGTAGGCCAATTAAATATGACATATACACAAACCTGTAGTCTACGGAAGGCACCAGTCTACCGTGTGTCGCATATCCACAGATGGAATTTGAAGGTAGGTTTCCTCGTCAATCACAGGCAAAGTGAGGTTTTATTCTTTTACTTCATACCCTTTGGTATTGGTCCTCCACAGAATCAGTCAATACAATGTAATAGTGGTAATGTTGTAGTTTCAGGTTAGCAGGAGTTCCGCTGGATACTCTTATCCTGTGTAGTGTTGTTCTGGTACATTCCTCTTAGTGTAATAGGGCACATCCTCCAAGAGGACCACAACCTAGTTGTGGTTTGGAGCCTCGTATGCCTTAATGACACGGAGAGCTGTGCTTTGGCCCTCGGTAGCATCACCCATGCCAAACAGGTCAAATGTCAGAGGCCAGCCTAAGTGTGGTTCTTTGGTTCTCCAGAATCAGGGATTCAGCTCATGGCTAACAAACCTGACTAGTATAATAAAACTGTTATAGAAACAGCAATGAAGAATCCTTCTGCATCTGAGTGCCAAGGTATTCCTGAGTCTCCTCTGACACTTGCATGACTGACAGTAGTAAAAATTGAGCTATTGACGTAATGAAGGAAGCCCTGAACACTGACAGTGATGGAGGATGTTCATTGTTGCCCTAAGCACTGGTGGCTTAACAGGCAGTAAAGAATAGAGCACAGATATTTTATTAATGCTTTAAAGCTTAGGACAGAAGGTCATGGCTTAGATGTTGTTGCATCATTGAACCATTCAAAGACCTTTGACCCTGCCCTCCATTTCTCATGATCAACACCTGGAGGATGAAATACATAGCATATCTATCAGTCTTAGGGATACTTCAGTTATTATCTCTTAAATTAATTCTTGTAGATACCACAAAATTTGTTTTTAAAGAACTGTAACCTTTAAAGCTGGGTTTCCATGGAAAGAAAAATGAAACCCAATGGCCAACATGCAGTTTCTTAATGTAACAAGCATCAAGTCTCCATTTCATAACATAAAAACCAGCCTAGCTGCAACAACATTTGGGACTATGATCATCTGTCATAAGATTTGAGACATTAATAATGAAGTCTCTGCACTGCGATCCTAAAGGAAAGGTTATGAGTATCCTCTATGTCAGCTACCCATCTGAAAATACCAAGATTTTATATCCTTTTCCACTGCCTGAATTAATTCATAATTATAACATTTATTTATATTTAAAATAATTTGCGGAAGATTATGCAATGTCTTTCATTAAAATACATATCAAATATTACAATTCCTGCTTGAGAGCATGTTTCTTTTCAACTTTTTACATTACTGATTTTGATATGCACATTTATAATACAAGTTGCATTAATAAATATGTCACCCTCTAATTAGATCTTCTATCAGCTACGGTATCTTGGCTTTTTTGGTTCTTCAATTACTCACCTCACAGGCATATTAATTCTTGTGTTCCATCACACATTGCCATAGATTCTATGCTGGCAACAGCAATGAAGGTAACGTGTGATTAGCAGTGTTCTTGTTCCTTGGAAAGTTTATTTATTGAGCTTGATAGACCAGCAGTTATGGGAAAAGATTAGTCACAAATGAAAAAAAAAACAGTAAACATAAAGCTCCAGTCATAATGAATTATAGACATCTTTTGTGATGAAGTTATGCTGCATGAAACTACTAATGAACAGATTAGTGTGCAAGAGTAAATAAATTAATACTTTGACTTAGTGTTTGAAAGAATTTTGTATCAACAAGTCAATCTCGTCCTTTTCTAATGTTGTTCGTATCTTTTTCCATGATCTCATCAAACACTATGCTGCATTTTACCTAATCTCCTTCCCAAACACTCTCTTGGATCTATAAATGTATCTCAGCTACCTTCAGGAAATTAATCCAATCATAGCTCCAAGATTTTACTACTTTTGAACTTAAAATTAGAGAAAGAATATTTTACTTAGACTGCGAGCACAAAAATATATTAATATTCAGGGATTGCAAAATTCTACAGCCCTTCTGGAGAAATCTAATTGAAATTCTGGCAGGCAAATAACAAAAGTCAAAGTTAACTTATTACCAATGCCCATATATGTCATCAAATATTATCATCAGATTCATTTGCTTGTAGTAACAGGAAAATAATGAAATCAATAAAATTTCTGTAAAACTATACATAAACAAAGGCTAAGAAAAAATCAATGTGCAAAAGAAGACAACTTTTGCAAATCAATAGAATACTGAGAACGTGATTTGTAGAGTCTTTGAAAGTATGTTTGTAGGTTGTGAAATCAGTTCAAAGTTGAGATGATTGAAGTTATTCACATCAGATCAAGTGCCTGATGTTTATTGGATAATAACTGTCCCTGAACTTAGTGTTGTAGACCTCAATCTCCTTTACCTTCTCCCTGATGGTAGTAGTGAGAAAAGAGCATAGCCTGGATGGTTGGGTTATTTGATGATTGATGCTTCTTTCTTGTAACGGTGCCCCTTGTAAACATGTTCACTGGGAGGTGAGGGTTTTGCCTGTGATGGACTGGGTTGTATCCATGACATTCTGTAGATTTTTTCATTCCTGGGCATTGGTGTTTCCATACCAAGCCGTGATGCAGCCAGATAAAAGGCAGAGCTTAGGAGGGTTAATGGCGCCTAATGGTGACTCCTTTGCTTGCGTCTTCGAAAGCATCTCTATTTCCATCTTTAATACTCTATTTTTCCCTTTCAGGGTTCTTTTGAAGACCCTGACCTGGAGTTACACGCTGACTTCGGTTCTTTGCAAGGATGGGATCCACTCTCGGGGTTCCATGACTGGCCGTTGTTCAGCATGCCAATGGCCTAAGAGTCTGGCTCGAATATGGAGGCCTAGGGTCAGTGTCACGACAGGAGACCTGTGTGTCATTGGGGAAGTCGGGATATCTGCTGTGTGCCTGGAGACCCGGGATCGTTGCGATCTTCAGGCACAGAGCTCGAAAAGAGCAACGTATGGACTTTTAACATTGTAACCCAGAGAGTTGTTTGTTATGTCTCCCCACTTGCTGGGAAAATGGAGACACATCTTTCTCTCTTACTAGCGAGAGAGGGAGCCTGTGTTATGTTGAATACCGGGTGAAACATGAAGTCTTTGAGGTAACTGCAAGTTTCTGTCTTTGCTATTGCTTTGCTCACGCTTGAGTGCTCAGTGACGGTGCCGATGTTATTTTTTTGCCAGTGGTGGTGGTGAGGGGGAGGGTTGTTGCTCATGGCCACTTACACATGGGAGGGGAGAGCTGGGGGGGACTTTAGGGTTCTAACATCTAACTGTCGTACATCCTTTGGAGCACTCCTCTGTTTTCATGGTTGGTTGTGAAAGGAACGCACTTCAGGATGTATATTGTATGCATTTCTCTGACTTTAAATTGCACCTTTGAAACTTTGAGACAGAATACTCTCCACTGTGCATCTAAAGAAGATTTTAGAAGTTTGATGCGACATGCTGAATCTAAACAAACTTCTAGGGAAGTAGGAGTGCTGTCATGCTGTCTTTTTAAAAAATATTTATTTGTTGAATTTTCAAAATTACAAAGAATAAACGTAATAGTAAAATAGTAAGAAAGATAATATTAACCCTCCCCCTCCCCTTAACCCCCCCCCAACCCTTATCTAAAGAAAGAAAAAAGAAAGAAGAAAAAGATTGCCAGGATATCGGAGGATCCCCACATGCTTCATGGAGTTCAAAATTATTTTGATATTTATTTTTTACTTTCCCTAATTACTATAATTTTATCTTCAAAGGACCTATATATTTAATCCTATCTTTTGTAAGTATGGGAGCCAAATTTTCAAAAATATATCATATTCATTTCTTAAATTATACGTAATTTTTTCAAATGAAATACAACTATGTATTTCATTATTCCAACAATCCATAGTTAAATATAAATCAGATTTCCAACTAACTGTGATAAATTTTTTGGCTACTGCCAATGCAATTTTTATAAATTTTTTCTGATACTTGTTCAATTTAAGTTTCGGTATTGTTCCTCCAATGTCTCCTAATAAAAATAATAGTGGACTATGTGGAAGTTGTACTCCAGTAATTTGTTCCAATAAAAGTCTTAAGTTTATCCAAAATAGTTGAATTTTAAAACAAGACCAAGTAGAATGTAAAAAGGTACATGTCTCGCTGTCTTTGTAATGGCACTTGGTGCTGGTTCAAGGACAAATCCTTTAATCTGATAACACCAAGGAATTTAAAGTTACTAATCATCTCTACCTCCAGTCCCCAAACAAGGACTGGTCCTGGCTTCCTCTTCCTGTAGTTTATAATTTCCTCTCTGTTATGGTGCTACTACATCATCCTTTCACTCTGCTGACATTGAATGAGAAGTTATTGCTGTGGCTCCATTCAACCAGCTTGTCAATCTTCCTCCTATATGCAGATTCATTGCCATCTTCGATTCAGCCAACATTAATCATGTTGTCTGCAAACTTAAATATGGCATTGGAGCTGTACTTAGCCACACAATCATAGGTATAGAGTGAGTAGAGCAGAGAGTTAAGAACACAGCCTTGTGCTGCACCTGTGTTGATGGAGATTGTGGAAGAGATGTCGCCAATCCAAACTGACTGGGGTCCACAACTGAAAAAAATCAATGATCCAGTTGCACAGGGTGCTATCAAAGGCCAGGCCTCAGAGTTTAGTGATAAGTTTTCAGGGGATGATTGATACACAGTGAAGTGAATCCTGATTTATGCATCTTCACTGTCCACATGTTCCAGGGTTCAGTGAAGAGCCAATGAAATGGCATCATTTTTGATCTGTTGTGATCACAGGCAAATTGAACGAGATCCAAGTCACTCTTCAAGACTAGCCTTTCAATGCCCTTCATGCAACGGACGTAAGTGCTACTGGACAATAGTCACTGAAGGAGATTGCTAGGTGCTTCTTGTGCACAGGTAAAAATGAAGCTTGCTTGAAGTAGGTGGGTACTTCAGTCTATTGAAGTGAGAGGCTGAAAGTGTTTGCAATCATTCCAGCCAGTTGATTAGCACAGGTTTTCAGCACTTGGCTGGCTGGTTTCTGTGGATTCACTCTCCTGAAGGACACTCTCATATCAGCCTCAGAGAATGAGATCACAGGGTCAACAGGGACTGTGGGGGGTTGTGATCGTACGTTCATGTTCTGTTGGTCAAAACAAACTCAAAAGCAATTAAGCTCATCTAAGAATGAACTGTTACAAACCCTGTAACTGGGTCACTTACCAGCAAAGATAGAGGTGTCCGTTGGAGTCTGATGATACTATTTTTAACAGTATTTATTAGTAAAACTACACAAAAATAATATCAATGCAAATATACAGATAATATACGTCATCAATACTAAACCTAAAAGTGCGGGTATAATCATTATCAATAAGAAATAAGCTCTATTGTTGTCTAGGGGATAATGAATTGTCCGATGGAAATCTAAAGTTCATTTCAGTTGATACAGGCTGCAGCCATTGTTGATCACTGTGTTGCAATTGTTGGAGAGAGAGAGAAAGAAAGAGAAAAACTTGCTGACTTTCCTTGTTCCGATCTTGATCCGTATTCATCCTTTAGCTAGACCGTTCTGTGGAGGACTCGCCACCCAGGCAAGGAGGGACACACACACAAGCCCCCCACCGGTCTCGTACGTTTCTCCTGGTGTGTCTGAGGGGTGTTCCCCACGACCCGACTTTTATCCTCACTCATGGGGTCTCAGAAGTCAATCAGGTTGGATGATGCAATCCCTCAGCCAGACCACTCTGGTTGTCCCCTGAGGGGTTTCAATGAATAGTACAGTACTCAATACACAATTCCTTCTCCAAGAGACAATAGCAGTAGTCAGTGGTTCCGTTCCACTTTTGTTAGGAGACATTCCACCTTGTTGTGTATTCTGCGTTGTCTATAACAACTGCCTTTGCTGTGATCCTGCGTCTCTCTCTCTCTCTCTCTCTCTCTCTCATTACTGACATGATGTGTATCTCTCTCATTTCCTGGGTCTCAGACCCGAAATAATAGCAATCTTGCAATTCTCAAAAGGTGGGTGGGGGGGGGGGGTGGGCGTTGGTGATTCTGGACCCTTCTGTCCATCAGATTTGCTCCTCATTCGTAACAGAACCCTCATCATTGATGCTGCTTTTTATGCTTTATTGGAGGTAGTAGTATTCAAGCCCTGGCCCAGTTATTGAGCTCCCTTCTGTAATTCAACTCCAGTCCAGAATTTCCACTTTGCATGCAAGATGGCTCTCTGGAAGTCATACCTGCATCTCTTGTACTTCCTTGGTTTTCCAGTACTGAATACCACTGATCTAGGCCTCAACAGATTGTTTTTCCTTTGGTTAATCCAGGGCTTCTGGTTGGGGAAGCTCTGAAGTTTCTCTATAATTTTATGTGGATACACTAATCCACGAGTGTCCATAACATCCATGGTGCATTTGCTAAGATGTTATTGACTTATTTATTAAGATACATGGCAGAATTGAGCCTTCCAGCCCTTCAAGCATTGTCAGCCAGCAACACTCGCTTAATCACGGGACAGTTTTCAATGACCAATTAACCTACTAACTGATACGTTTTTGGAGTGTGGAAGGAAATTGGAGCATCCCGAGGAAACCCAAACGTTCCATGGGGTGCACATGCAGACTTCTTACAGATGGTGGTGGGAATTAAACTCCAAATTCCAATACCTCAAGCTGCAATAGTGTTGTGCTAACTGCTACACTACGGTGGCACTCCCTTCTCTGATGATCCCTTAATAACTCCCAGCCCACTGACCTGAAGCAACCTCATAGCCCTTCCTTTATCTCCCATGACCTCCACTTTCTTGACCTTACCTCTGGAGCCTTGCCTTGTATTTGCACCTATATTCAGGTAGAAGGTAGACAGCCAGATGATCCAATTTTCCAAAATGTAGTTGAGGGATGGAACAGCAAGCATTCCTGATGGAAGCATAGCATTGGTTGAGTGCATTGGGTCCTCTGGTGCTGCAGGTGATGTGCTGATTGTAGTTGAAAAGAGATATCTTCATGCTATCGTGATTGGTCCTTGGAAAAGATATGTAAGGCATTAAGGCTTCTTGTTTGTTATTCATGGCACTCAATACATCGACCACTGGTTTGACATCTGCCTTTAGCCATATGTAAACTTCAATTTGGGTTGCTGATGGAAGCACTTAATCATTAGATGTTACAGGTTGGGAAAACAAAAGTGAGATAAGACTATTACATCCAAGCACCATGAGTTAATCATGAAGCAGACCTGTCTGCCTTTGCCCTTTCCTGATACCATTAGGTAGTCCATCCTGTGGAATGAGATCTCCTTAGGCTCTAGAACAGATTCTAGAGTGTGTGAGGTGGGCTATTTGCAGTGAAACAGAGAAAACAGCAATCCTTCATTTCTCTGGGATACAGCAATCTTGCCCTCAGGTGCTCTGACTTGCTCTATAGTGCTTGTACATTGGCCAGGAGGAGTTTGGGAAGCAGAGTTTGTGTTCCCTGTCTCCTTTTTATGGCTTTGTGGCTATCTGGAGAAGAAAAATTTCAGAGTTGTAAATTGCATATATACTTTGATAAGGAATGAACCTTTGAACCTTCAAATATTTTCTCTGGAGAAAAGTCCTTTCTGTCAGCTAATTGGGTATGAAATTTTGTGTATTGAATGTTTTACTATACACAATTTCATTCTTCTATCATACTGATAATCTGTAGATCTTGAATCCTTCAGAAAGTAGTTGGGGCAGTTATATAAACTTGCAAAGGGAATGGCTAAGTTGTGTAGTCTTTTTTTCAATTTATGCAGAATATAGAAACATATAACATTGGACCAGAACCTTAGGACCCACACCACCCCCACTGCCACCCCCCCAATGTTTATGCAGACCATGTTTCCATTCTAACAAATCTCAACTGTCTGCATGTGGTCTGCAGTTCTCTATTCCCTGTCTGTTCATGTGCCCACCTAAGCATCTCTTAAATGTTGCAATTCTAACACCTCTTCTGGCAGTACCTTTCCATGTAAAGAAACTCGTCTCTCTTGTAAATTTACCCCCTTTCACTTTAAACCTATGCCCTCTAATATTTCACATTTCTACTCCAGCTAATAATAAACTCTGTTTATCTGACTTATCTATGCCTGTCATAATATTATATACTTACATCGGGTTGCCCCTCAGCCTCTAACATTCTGGGGAAAACAATTCAATTTCTCTGCATAGCTAATCCAATCCAGGCAGCATCCTGGTGGACTATCTAAGAATTCTTCAGATCCTTCCTGCATCACAATGACGACACAACTGCACACACTATCATACTGTTGCCTAAGTAAGGCTTATTACAGCTGCAAAATAACATCCCATCTCTTACACCCAGCGCCCCAAATGATGAAACCAAATATGTCATACACCTTCACTGCCACTCTTTGCTCTTTCGCCCCTCCATACCTACTTCCAAGCACCTCAAAACTATGCTCCCTTCAGTTAGCATTTCTGCCCTGGGGAAAATCTCTGGCTATGCACATGATCAATGCCACTTATCATCTTAAACACCTCTGTCAGATCACCTCTCATCCTCCGTCACCCCAGGGAGAAAAAGCCAAGTTTACTCAGCCTATTCTCATAAGGCTCATTCTCTAATACAGGCAACATCCTCGTAAATCTCCTCTGCACTCTTTCTATAGTATCCACATGCTTTCTGTAGTGAGAAGTACACAGTACTCCAAATGGGATCTGACCAAGGTCTTATACAGCTGTAACATTATGTCATGGCTCTTGAATTCAGTCCCACAGTTGATGAATGCCAACACACCATGTGCCTTCTGAACAACACTGACAACCTGCGCAGCAACTTTGAGTGTCCTAGGAGCATGGACCCAAGATCTCTGATCCTCCACACTGCCAAGAGTCTTACCATTAATACTATATTCTGTCTTCAAATTTGACCTACCAAAATGAACCCCCTCACACTTATTTGGATTGAACTCCATCTGCCACTTCTCAGCCCAGTTCTGCATCATGTCAATGACCTGCTATAACCTTTGACAGCCTTCCACACTATCCACAACATCCAAAACTTTCTGTCATCAGCAAACTTACTGACCCACCCTATTACTTCTTCAACCAGGTCATTTATAAAAATCACGAAGAGGAGGGGTTCAAGAATACATCTCTGCAGAACACCACTGGTCACAGACCTCCATGCAGAATATGAACCATCTACAACCACCCTTTGCCTTCTGTAGGCAAGCTAATTCTGGATCCACAAAGCAAGGTCTCCTGGGATTCCATACTTCCTTACTTCCTGAATGAGTCTTACATGGGGAGCCTTCTTAAAAGCTTTACTAAAATCCATATACACTACATCCACTGCTCTACTTTCATCAATGTGCTTTGTTACTTCCTCAAAGAATTTAATCAGGCATATAAAGCATGAACTGCCCTTGACAAAGCCAAACTTACTATCCCTAATCAGGTTACGTCTCTCCAAATGCTCAGCAGTCCTGTCCTTCAGGATATTCTCCAACAACTTGCCCACCACTGAAGTGTGTAGGCCTCTGTTAGTCTCGATAGACCATGGATTTGTGCCTTGGAAAGTTTCCAGAGCACAAGCCTGGGCAGGGTTTTTTTTTATGGAAGACCAGCAGTAAGACTCACTGGTCTATAATTTCCTGGGTTATCTCTACTCCCTTTCTTGAACAAGGGAACAACATTTTCAACCCTCCAATCCTCTGACACTTCTCCTTTTCCTATTGATGATGCAATGATCATCACCAGAGGGCCAGCAATCTCCTCCTTTGTTTCCTACAGTAGCCTGGGGTATATTTTGTTCAGTCCCAGCAACTTATCCAACTTAATGCTTTTCATTCTCTTTCTTAATGTTTATATGCTCAATTGTTCAGTCCACCACAAGTCAATCCAACAAAGTTTTCCTGGTGAAGACTGAAGCAAAGTATTTGTTAAGTACCTCCACTACCTCCTCCAACTCTATGCACATGTTTCCACTATCGCACCTGATTGAACATTTTGTTATGGATGTGTATCCCAATATCCCTATTACATCAATATATTCCTAAGTGTCCTGTCATTTCTTCTTTCTTTCTTTGTGCATTTGATCTCCCAAAATACATCACCTCACACTTGGCCGGATTAAACTCCATCTATCATCCCTCTGCCCAAATTTCTATCCTATCTGTATCCTGTCATATTCTTTGACTACATTCTTCATTATCCACACTGCAACCAATACAATTTTATAGTACTGTAGTAGATTTGGTAGTTATAATTTACTCTGCATTTCATTTAAGTACATAACTTGTTACTCAGTTAAATGGTAGTTTGCCTTTTTCGTACCTTTTTACTTGAACAAGTTAGGAACTATGGTGAATTTAAAGATATTGACAATCATCTTGAATGATACAATGAAATTTTAAATGTGGACAATGCAATCATCAATGACATTGCATGAAAGCAGATTACTATCAACATTAGGTGTCTGTGCTGATTTTGTTCACTTACAGTCAATCAAAAGACTGCAGCAGATTAACTCCTTTGTCGATAACCACTTGGAACTAATACACAGTGTTATAGTACTGTAGCATATTGATAGTGTCCTAAATTGTTCTATATTTCACTTAAATACATAATTTGTTACTCAGTTACACAATAGTTTGCCTTTTTTATACCTCTAACTACTTCCATGAAAATTCGACTAATTAGGACAGCATCGTAATTGGGCCAAAATATACTGATCCCAATGTATCCCAAGTAACTGAAATCCTTTCTCTTGTTGGGCTACCTAAGCATTATTTTTAAGAAACTTTCTGGAGTCACCCAGCAGGATTTTCCCCATGTAAGCTCCCGGTATTAAAGAAATCTTTAGTGCAATTCAGCCTAACTTTATCATTCTCCTTCAAGTGAATGCCATCTCCTAGGACATCTCCTGTTCTCTGTTTAATCCCAGAATCTTCTCTCTCTCACATTCACATTTGCTCCATCCTGTTACACTTGCCACCCACCTCTTAAAGGGTAATTTATACTCATCAATTAACCTAACAATAAGCATATTTTTGCAATGTGGGAGTAAATACAAGTACACAGGGGAAACCTAGTCTGTCACAGGGAGAATATGTGAATACCACACAAAGAGCACCAAAAGTCAGGATTGAACTCTGCTTGAGCAGTTCCTTTCTCCCTTCCCCCTCCTCTCTCTCTTGTGGATATATCTAACTGTTGCTGCAATGACTGATATGCTGACAATGTAAAATTTATTAAGTAAACCAAGTTTCTTGAATGCTTTGTAATTTAGAATAACAGTTTTGAAGTTCATATGCCATTGCCAGGCAATGAAATTCCATTTCCACTCTGAGATATTGTATTCTAGTATTAATGTCTAGTACTGCAGCTGCAAAATTAATACTACTGGGACTTCAACAGATTCAAGAGATTTTAATAGCAAGCACAACCTCCCAATCTACAAACAAGTGTCATGAATATTAAAATAATCCAATGCACAAAACAGCCTTTTTTTTCCTTCACGGGCTGATCTCATCAATATGTTTAGCAAACAGAAGGAAATGCTTTCCAAATTTTCACATTACATTATTATTCACTCAATGCATTTGGTCCAACTTGATTAATTAAGTTTGCTTCTCTGCTGCCTGTGGAAGATTGAGTGAGGTGTAACTTAGGCGCAGAGCAGAATATGATTGTTTTCCATTCAGATTTATGGATAAGGAGTTGGTGAGTTACCACAAGCAACCATTTCCTTTATTTCCACCTAATTTTCTGCCAAATTTATACTTTGTGCCCAAACAATGCAGAAGAGTAAACTGTTTTAAGTTAGAAATGAAAGCAATTTGACCACAGTTTGCAGGTCCTATAACTTGTGTTCTATTTGATTTTTATTTCTCAGCATTCAATGTGGATAAACTCCATTATTACATTGATATTATCAAGGCAACACATAAGTGTTATTGTAGAATTTATGCAGGTGTGGTATGAGTTATATGAGGCTTGTTTGTGTCTACTTTGTTTCATCTAAATTGTACAAATTTTAATCCACGTCAATCAGATGAGTGCAGTATGGAAGCTAATTTTTGCCTTTGCTTTCAAAGGGATGAGCCAGGATCATTTGGATCTAAATATGCTCCGAATTGTTGGGCATTTTTCTGTGTAGCATTATATAGTAGGGATCAGTGAAATCCAAAATATTAGCCACTTATTGCATCTCTTAATGACATTAGGTTCTCAACTTGTCACAGTGGGAAATCTTTATTAAAATTGGAGAAATTTTTTGGATTATTCTGAGAAATAGGGGTGGCTATATATTTACCATTTAAAAAGCATCCTTGCTAATTAGTACAGGAATATTTCATATCCCAACAAGTAGGAATGCTCTTCGGACTAAATGACATTATAAGTTTTTCAAAAAGGATTCTGAAAAACCTGCAGGCCTTGTCATATTAAGATCATAACATTTTTTTTCTGTACCAAGCAATTGAAAACTGACTTCTTTTTCTCAAAACAAAACAGCATTTGTAACTATTTTTGTCATAGAGTATAATTCCAGAAAATTAACCAGACACTGCAGAAAAATTCAAACTCACTATACAGGTGATAGATCTCCAGTGCTTAATGTGTATCTAATTAGATTACTCCATGTACAGCGCCGTTTCTCATTGTTGTCAGGTGAAATTCTGTCACAATTTCTCTCAGCCACCCCATCGCTGGTCACTCAGAAACCAGCAGGGTTCTCCCAGTGGTGCACGTTCTGTAACTGTGTGATTGTAAGAGATTACCACCTCTCACGTGAATCCTGCATTCTGTTCGCCAGCACTCTGCAGTCTTCAGCTCACACTAAAATCAGCTCATATCCTCAGTGAAGCTTCTCCAGACCTCCACCACCATTTATTCTACCTGTAGACCTGAGCTTTGAATATAAATCTACCACTACATGTGGAATGCTTTCATTCATTTATCAGGAATCCTCTGAGCTTCCAATTATCTATCACTTTAATTCTCCTTAAGAACATAAGAAGTAGGAGCAGCAGGAGGCCATCTGGCCTGTCGAGCCTGTTCAGCCATTCGTAAGATGGTGGTTGACTTGCCCGAGGCCTCAGCTCCACCTGCATACATTTTCCCCATAATCCTTTATAACCCTGGTATCCAAAAATCTATCTAACTGTGCTTTAAATATATTAATGAGACAAAGAATTCCACAGATTTATGACTCTCCTGAAAAAGCTCTTCCACCTCCATTTCTCCAAGTCTTGAGAATACATCCCCTAGTTCTAGTCTCACTCACTGATGGAAACAGCTTTCCTGCCTCTGTCTTATTAATCTCTTTACATTATATATGTTCCTACAAGATCCCCTCTCATTCAAAGTTCAAAGTAAATTTAATATCACATTACATATACATTACTATATACAACCTTGAGATTTGTTTACTTGTGGGCATACACAGTATACACAGTAAATACGAGAAACACAACAGAATCAATGGAAGACCATACCCAATAGGATGGAATAACGCCTGAGTAAAGCAGCCAGCATAACTAAAGATCTCATCTAGCCCAACATTCTCTCTTCTCCCCTCGCTCTTTATGCAGATGGTACAAAAGCCTGAAAGCATAAACTACCAGGCTCAAGACAGCTTCCATCTGTGCACTTGTAATGTGGCTGTGACAAAGTAATTTTCTTTGGGATCAATAAAGTATCTATCAATCTATCCCTCTGTGATCAGACACTTGAATAGACCTCGTGTGCAGTAAGATGTACACTTGGCCTCACAACCTACATCATTATGACCTTGTATTTTATTGTTTACCTGCACTGCACATTTTTGGTGGATGTTGAACTTTATTCTGCATTGTTATTGTTTGACATTATTTTAGCTCAATGCACTGTGTAATGGTTGTTTTCTATAAACATTAGAAAGTGAATCTTTTCACTGTATCTAGGTGCAGGTGAGAAGAATAAACCAATATCAGTAACAATACCAAGTGTAGTCTTATCTACATGTTGCACAAGTGAAATATAATGTCCCATCTTTGATACACTGGGCCGTGAATGATGAAAGTCAACTTTCCTAATATTTTCTTTATCACCCTGTCTACCTTTGAGTGCTTTCAGTCAAAGGAAATTTACAAAGCAAGGATTTATTACACAGAGGGGTAGACACCTGGGACAGGTTGCCATATGAGGTGGTGGAAACAGATATGACAGTAAAGTTTAAGAAATATTTTGACAGGCACATGGATAGGCAGGGAATGGAGGGATATAAAAAGTGCAGGCAGATGTCATTAACTTCAATTTGGATTTGCCATTGGCACAGGCATTGTTGGCAGAGGAGTTTGTTCCTGTGTTGAAGGGTTATATGCTCTATTCAGGTTATATTGCTTACTCACTAAATTGATTTTAAAAAGCAGGCAACAGGAAGTTGCCAATTGACCAGCCATATATTGTCTGAATGTGTTCCCACCCTCTTCTCAGCTCACTTGGCCAACAGAGTTGCCCTGTCCTATTCAAATAAATGCTAACTATCATCATTCACAAACACTAGTAAATCTAGAGATGCTGGAATTCTAAGCAGCACACAGAAAATGCTTGTGGAACCCAGCAGGCCAGGCAGCATAAGTGGAAAAGAGTACAGTTGATGTTTTGGACCGAGATCCTTCAGCAGTACTGAAAGAAAAAGAACAGGAGTCAGGATTTGAAGGTGGGGGGAGGGGAGGTAGAAACACATGGTGATAGATGAAACTGGGAGAGTTTGAAGTAAAGAGCTAGGAAGTTGATTGGTGAAGGAGATACAGGGCTGGAGAAGTGGGAATCTAATAAGAGAGGCCAGAAGATCATGGAAGAAAGAAAAAGGGGGGAAGAGCACCAGAAGGAGGCAATGAGCAGGCAAGGAGATAAGGTAAGAGATAGAAATAGGGAAGGGGAATAGAGGCAGGAGTGATGGGGGGGGGGTGCATTACCAGAAGTTCAAGGTATCAATGCTCATGCCATCAGGTTGGAGGCTACGTATATTGTTTTGAAATGCCATTGAAGGGTGCTTAGTCCAGTGTAATGTCTTCATATTTCTGTAACTGATTAAGGAACAGTATAGGTAATTTGCCATTGGCTATCTTTCAGAATAATGGGAGCATTAACTCATTGAATATATGACCCTTAAAGGCTACAGCCACACTCAACATTTTAACTGCTGCCAATTACTGCCTAGTGTCCTACAGGTCTTCAATGTTTTGAAGCCAGAGACTGAATGAGATGGTTGCTAAATGTACATATAAAGAAGCTGCTACATCTGCATAGTGGTCTGCTATGTTCAAAGAGAAGATCATCCTATGATCTTTACATGTTACTTTTTTGGGTGAGGGAGTGGTTGGGATTGGGGCCTAATGTTCTTGTTGGTATTGCTGAGCAATCTGTTAGTTTCATGTGTGTTAGAGAAGGATTGGGGGTCTAATGTTACAAACATTTGTATTATTATTGTTTTTCTTTTTGTGTGGGGAAGGCTTGGGAGTTTGGGTCCTGTTGTTTTGGCTGCCAAGTCTGGTGAGTGAGTTAGAGGCTGAGAGAGTTGGTTTGGGTTTTGCGAGTCTTGTTTCATTTTCATATTCGTGCAGGGGGCAGCTGTGATGTCTTTTCTTTCAACAACCTCCATGCTTTTTCTGTATTCCATGGCAATCTGGAGAAGATGGATATCAGTGTTGTATTGTGCAAACATGCTTTGATAATAAAATGAACCTTTAAACCTTTGAACTTTTGGAATATTCTTGGCTTACCCTTTAACCTGTTAAACATGACACTGGAACACATTTATAAACTTTTGTAATGGTAGGTTTGTCATAGCACCAAAAATTTGACTGAGCAACTATGAAACCTTAGCTATGAATATCAGACCATTCTCTCTCCTTTAGCTCTTTTCAGAATGCAGGACTTCAGTCAATGCAAATATAAGCAGCCCACCCCAGCCAATCAGTTGCTTTTAATTCCTCCTTTTTATCACTGGAGACAGTCTATTACTAACTGAGTGAGTAACTAGTGAACAAAGAAGGATTAGCATTCTTGTTGATCTTACTCTATCCTTCTAACCCTAAATTTGGACAGGTTCTTCTTTACAGGAGGCCAGTGAGTAGTAATTATGACACTTTCTTCTAATTCATGTGCATTCCTCTATGTTATGCACAATCTTTTCTCTTGCAAGGTCAAAAATGGAAGTGTGTATTACCACCAATAAGCTCCATAGTGTATATGTAGGGAAATTGCAGTTACTGTATATGGCCAATAATTTTCCAGTTTAGTGGGTAGGATTCTCTTAAAGGGCACACATTTTTCTTTCCAAATTATACCTAAAGAGGAAGCTAAAGAGATTGTGGATGTATTAGTAATGATCTTTCAAGAACCACTAGACTCTGGAATGGTTCTAGAGTACTGGAAAGTTGCAGGTGTCATTTTTTAAGAAGAGAGAGAGAGGTAGAAGAAGGGAAATTGTAGACCTGTACACCTAGAGTGGTTTTAAAGATGTTGAAGTTTAATAGTAAGGATGAGGTTTCAGAGTACTTGGAAGTGCATGATAAAATAAGCCAAATTCAGCATGGTTTTCTCAAGGGAAAATCTTGCCTGACAAAATCTGTTGAAATTCTTTGAGGAAATAAGAGGCAGGATAGACAAAGAAGAGTTGGTGGATGTTATTTACTTGGATTTTCAGAAGGCCCTTGAGAAGGTGCCACACATGTCACTGCTGAACAAGCTAAGAGCCGATGGGATTACAGGAAAGGTACAAGCATGGATAGAATATTGACAGATTGACAGAAGGCAAAGAGGGAGAATAAAGAGGGCCTTTTCTGGTTGGTTGTCTGTAACTACTGGTGTGCCGAAGGAGACAGTGTTGGGATTGCTTCTTTTCATGTTATAATATGTCAATGATTTTCATGAAGCAATTGATGGCTAAGCTTGCGGACAATGCAAAGATAGGTGGAGGGGCAGGTCATGTTGTGAAGCAGTGTGTCTGCAGAAGGAATTAGACAGATTGAGGGAATGGGCAAAGAAATGACAGATGGAATATTATGTAGGAAAGTGCATGGTCATTCACTTTGGCAAAAGGAATAAAGATGCAGACAATTTTCTAAACAGAGAGAAAATCTAAAAAATCAGAGGTGTAAAAGAACTTGGGAATCCTCATGCAGAATTCTTTGCAGGTTAATCGGGTGATAAAAAAGACAACTGCCAAGTTAGCGTTCATTTTGAAAGACTAGAATACAAAAGCAAGGATGATCTACCGAAGCTTTGTAAGGCATTGGTCAAACCACAATTGGAGTATTGTGATTAATTTTGGGCCCCTTACCTAAGAAACAATGTGCTGTCATCGGAGAGGGTCCAGAAGAGGTTCATGAGAATGATCCAAGGAATGAAAGAGTTAACATATGAGGAGCGTTTGATGACTTAGGGCCTTACTTACTGGAGTTTAGAAGAATGAGAGGGATCTAATTGCAGCTTATTGAATATTGAAAGGCCTAGAAAGAGTGGATGTGGAGAGTATGTTTCCTGGAGTGTGGGAGTCCAGGACCAGAGGGCACAGCCTCATAATTGAGGGACATTCAAAGTAAATTTATTATCCATTTAGAACAGAGATGAGGAAAATTTTCTTAGTTGGGGGTAGTAAATTTGTGAAATTCATTGTCACAGACAGCTCTACAGGTTAGTTCATCGCGTATATTTAAGGTAGAGATTGATAGATTCTTGGTTAATCAGGGCACCAAAGGTTATAGGGAGAAGGTAGAGAATGGGGTTGAGAGGCACAATAATTCAACCATAATGGAATGGTGGGGCAGACTCAATGGGCTGACTAGCTTAATTCTGTTCCAAGGTATAATGGTCTAAACCACCCATCTGCTGAGATATATGAAATCATGATGAGTGTTGGCCAGGTTCCCAGCTCCATGCCGTAGTAATTTCATGAACATACTGTATGCAATTCTCCAGTGTTTTGCAACATACTCTGTGATCTTAACTTGCAAGATTTAGGTGTGACATTGCCAGTATGTTTCTGAGCCAACAATATGTGCATAGGTGTGCATGTGTGAAAGAGTAGACATTGCCCCTGTCCTTTATCTGTATTAACTCAGATTTCAGTCTACTAGTTCCTGGATAAAAGATATGAAGTTCAGTTTTATTTGTCACATGTACATTGTTGGATCTTGGAGTCTTTGCGATCCAAGGGTTCATCGAAAGTCAAGAATGAGGCATAAAACTTGTTGCTTATAGCTGGTTTTGTTGAGTATTTAATATTTCAGTAGTATTTGAGTAATATTGCAAATCTATTGCTTGATTCAGCAATTTCTATTATTTGCATAATGCATTTTGAGTTATATGTAAAAGTACATAAATGGCATAAGTCAATATGCTACCACGTCATACCTCGTTAAAAATAAAAACAAAGTTACACTCACATTACAGGCTCCCTTGTCATTTTGAATAGTTTTATGTATCGAAGTTACAAGACATAACCGGATGATTTAGCTTTTCAAGAATGAACAAAAAGGAGATGAGAGAACAAATAAAAGACAAAAAAAATGAAGGTCATTGTCATCTCATAATTTGACTAGAGATAAATGAAATTTCAGTAATAACAATTAACTATAAGATAGTCACTTTGAAGTGGTGTGTCACCTGCTACAGAAAAACTAAGGTATTTCTAGAAAAAACACAAAACCAATATCATAATTACTGGAATATTCACTCACAATTACACGTATAATGATTATATAAATAATACAATAAAGGAAATTACAAGAAAAGTAACAATTCTACATCCTGATTCAAAAACACTACGACATTGAATTATACAGCAAAATGTGTCATTTATGTCATCGCTTTGTGATGCGCTGGGAGCATCCCGCAAGCGTTGTCACTAACATTCAAAGCATGTCCACAGCTCACTAACCCTATAATCATACAGTGGCATAGTGGTTAGCGTTACGCTATTACATCTCAGGGCAACAAGGTTTTGAGTTCAATCCCAGTGTGTTTTGTAAGGCTCTATTCCACACTGTCTGTAAATAAATATAAATAAATAAATCTTTGGAATGTGGGAGGAAACTGGAGCACTCAGAGGGGACCCACATGGTCATGGAGAGAATGTACAGTGCAAACTCCATACAGATAATATGGGAATCAAACCCCAAACAGTGATCGGTGGTGCAGTAAAGCCATTGTGCTAACCATTACCCCACTGTGCTACCCTCACCATACCGTGCCAGGGCCTATCTTGATACTTCAAAACATGAGTTGTGGATTTGTGGACACTATAGTGCAATGAATGCCAGAGGATTAAAGACTGAATCCAGCACAGCCCTATTTTAAAAGTAACCCATTTGATTTGAGACACGACAGGAAAGGTACCAGCTAAATGCAAATGTTTTCTTCTTTCCTAATCATATCAAAGCACAGTAGTGTAGCAGCTTTCATACCGCTATTACAGTCCCAACAACCCTTGTTCAATTCTGCTGTCATCTGGAAGGAGTGTATACATTCTCCCTGTGACCGTGTAGGTTTCTTTAGGGTGTTCCAATTTCCTCCCACATTTCAGAGACGTATGGGTTAGCAGGTTAATTGGTCACATGGGTACAATTGGTCACGTGGACTCATTAGATGGGCCTGTTACCATGCTGTATCTCTAAATAACTCATGTGAAAGCAGAAGCCCTTTCGAGCCCTTCTGCTCCATCGCCAAAAGTAGAACTTCGTAGTGGCCAAATACTTTAATTCCAATTCCCATTTGTGTTCCAATATGTCCGTCCATGGCCTCCTGTTGTGACAAGTTGCTACCATCTTCAGGGTGGAAGAGCAACACCTTATATTTTGTCTGGATCATCTCTAAACCAATGGCAGGAATATTGATTTCTCCTTCCGAATAAAAAAAATCCTGCCCCCTCACCTCATATTCTATTCCCCACTCTGGCCTTTAATCTTTTCTCACTTGGCTATCACTTCCCTCTGGGTCCCCTTCTCATAGAACAAAGAAGAGTACGGCACAGAAACAGGTCATTCAAACAGCCAGTTTGCCAAGGACCCCATGCTCCTTAATCTTCTGGATTAGCCTCAAATGAGGGACTTCATCAAATGCCTTTCTAAAATCCATGTAGGCCACATCCACCGCCCTACCCTCATCAATCTCTCTCCTCACCTTGTCAAAAAACTCTATCAATTTGGTAAGACCTGACCTGCCCCAATGCTTATATATCCTATCACTAAAAAATTTCTCCAGCAATTTCCCTACAACTGGCATGAGACTCATTGGTCTATAGTTCCCAGGATTTTCTAAAGTTTCATTTTTAAACAGAGATACAACATTAACCACACACCAATCCTCTGGGACCTTCTCTTTGGCTAGAGAGGAGACAAAGGAACTGGTCAATTGCCCAGCAATCTTGCCTCTTGCCTCTTTCAATAACCTGGGGTTATCAGACCCAGAGGATTTATTCACATTAATACTCATTAGGAGACCAAACATTTCCTCCTCCTGGATCTCCAAATGCCCAAATGCATTTATACTCTCAGCACTGATCTCCTGGTCCTCCATGTCCTCTTCAGTATTTAGTAACTACTGAAGCAAAGTACTCATTAATTACTGTACCTCACTCACATCCTCTACATCCAAGCTAATGTTCCCTCTTTTATCCTTGTGTGCTCCCACCCTCTCCTTAGTTATGTTTTTGCTCTTGATGAATATATAGAATGCCTTGGGATTCAACTTAATCCTACTTGCCACAGACTTTTCATGGCCCCTCCTGGCTTTCCTCATTCCCTTCTTTAGTTCTTTTCAGCTTTTCTGGTTCTTCATGTAATTCATTTGATCTTGACCTCTGACACTTTACATACTTTTGATTTAAGAAATCTTCTTGGGCATACTTAAAAGTTCTACCCTATCTAAACGCCTGTATATATTGGGGAAATTGGAGTCCTTCAGGACAATAACCCTGTTATTTTTACATATTTCCTAAATCTCTTTACTGTCCTGTTGGCTGGGCTAAGGTGGGCCTCTGTAATACAGTCCCATCAGTGTGATGACACCCTTCCTATTCCTGTGTTCCATCCCAGTTGATTCAGTGTCTGACCCCTCCATTGTGTCTCCCATGAGTGCGACTGATTAGTATCCATCTACCTTTCACTTTTATCTCTTTCTCTATTTTTTTCTAAAACTTTGAAAACAAGGTATATTAATGACCCATTCCTACCCCCTCTCAACCAAATCTCTGTAATAGCCTCAACATTGTAGTTCCACGTACTGATCCATGCTCGAAGTTCATCATGTTTACTCATAATAATCCTAGCATTAAAATACACACACTTCACACTATCATACTTGTTTATTTCAAATTTTGCCTTTCAATATTTTCCCTGACATCTACCTTCTGGACTGATCTTTCACTTACTGATATGGAGCTCTGGTTCCCAATCCCCTGCAAAGCTCATTTAAACCATTCTGAGTGGCATTAGCAAACTACCTAGGAAGGATATTGATTGCCTTCCAGTTCAGGTGCAACAATTCACTCTTGTACAGGTCATTTTTACCCTTGAAAAGTTCCCAATGATTCATGAACTTGAAACTCTGCCCCCTGCACCATCTCATCAGCCACTCATTCATTCATGCTATCATCCCATTCCTACCTGCACTAGCCCGTGGCACTGGCAGTAATCTGGAGGTTACAGCCTTGGAGGTCCTTCTCCTCAGCCTCTTTCTTAACTCTATATCCTCACTATGTAGGATCTCTTCCCTTTTCTGCCTATGTCATTGGTACCAATATGCACAACAACCTCAGGCTGATCACCCTCCCCCTTGAGAATATCCTGCAGCCGCTCTGATACATTCTTGACTCTAGCATCTGGGAGGCCCCCCACCTTCCTACTGTCTCATTTGTGACTGTTGAGTCTCTATCTGCAGCCCTAACTCTCAAGTCCCTATCACTACTATATTGCCTGACATTACCCTTCCCTTTTGAGCCTCAGCACCAGACACAGTGGCACCAGTCTGGCTGCTTATGCTGCGATCTGATGGGTCATCCCCACAGTAGTATCGAAAAGGGTATACTTGATGCTAAGGGGAATGGCTGCAGGGGAACCCTGTACTGACTTCTTAAACCCCTTATCTCTCCTGGTGGTCACCCATCTTCTGTCTGAAGCCTGTACTCTGGGTGTGCCCACCTCTTTAAAAGTGCTGCCTTGCTTTCTCCTATGGTCTACTCTCTCCTATCAAATTCCCTCCTCCTCAGCCCTTTACCTTTCCCAACCACTTGTCTCCCCTATCACCTTCCAGCTAACATCCTTTCCCTCACCCCATCTTATTATTCTGGCATCTTCCTCATTCCTTACCAGTCCCGAAGAAGGGTCTCAGCCCCAAACGATGACTGTTTATTCATTTCCATACATGGTGTCTGATTTGCTGAGTTCCTCCAGCATTTTACGTGTGTGACTTTTCATCAAGTTGGAAATGTCTCTGGATCTTTGCACTCATAACTTATCAGGTTGCAGCATCCAAATGATTGCCCAAACAAAAATACATTGACTGCTGTTTTGTCAATACATAGCTTCTTCAGATGTGAGAGTAAACCAAAGCAAATCCACTATTGGACAACATACAAACTATGCACAGACAGCACTGGAAGTCAGGATTGACCTTGAACCACTGGAGACTTGAGACAGCAGACCCCAGTTCAGTTTTCATTGTGAGTGGCAGAACTTTATGGAACCACTTGTTTATCTGATAGCCTGACCCCAGACTCTGCATGATTGTTGCTGCCTTAACCAACCAATCAATGGTTAATGAATATTTTATTTTTGTGACAGAAGAATTGTAATGGATCTGGAATTCTTTAAAAGATGATAGAGATGAAAATTAACCTTGCAGCCAGGAAGTAGTTAACCATGTATTGGAAGAACATTGATTAACAGAGTTTCTCCAGCATTTTGTGTGTGTTATTGATTTACAGGGCTGTGAATCTATTACTCAGATGGGTTACTTTTTTGTGACTGGTACATACATGATAGGCTGAAGAACTTCCTTTGTCACTAATTTTTCATGCTTCTATGCACAACTACGTATCACCCTGAAGGACCATTAAGCAACTTATGTGTAATGTTTGCAAAACAACCACCACTTGCAAGCGCGGACAGGAAGGAATAATTGGCCTCATGAATTAGGATTATGCTTAGGTGACAATTTGTATAAACTGAGAACACAATTAATCAAGTTTTCCTTTGAATTTATTCATCCTATGTTGCACTGCAAGCAAAAGAAAGTAATGAACTTATCATTCATCTAAAGCTTTTAAATATGTGTCTTTTGTACCACTAAATGACTTCCAGCATTGATCACCATCAGTCAGAAATATAGATGATCATTCTAGATTAAGTTTAGATATTTTAACCAATCCTACTAATGGATAAAATATCAGATTTACAATATTTTGATGGGACAGAAGTAACTCATTTTAAAATGGTTGTATTAATACAATCCTTCCTATTTTATCATGTGGGTTGCAATCATTGATGTTTGCTCTTATAATCTTGAGTAAATAGGTCTTCCCCTGTCAGTCACAAATGTGCCAAAACCCATATTTTCAATATTTGGGATGTGCTGGACCTCTTCAGTTCTTGTTTCAGATTTTCTAATTGCTTGGGCCTAAATAACTCACCCTGAGTTAACGTAGTTGATTCATTTCCTAGTGCAGTGAACAACCCAGTGATTGAATGATTTAAGTGTGGTCCAGATGGATTGAAAAGGCAGGGTGTCAAGAGGGTTGGGTTGGTCTGCTTGCTGCTCTGCCCTCTGTGGCACTGAGGCTCAAGCTGCAAAACTGCTACAGCTGCTCTGGGCTGTGACCTCTGCGACAACTTGCTCCATTGTGTGATGAACTGAGGCTGAGGCTATGGGCCTGCTCCAGACCAGGCCTATGGCCTCCCTTTCGTTCTGAATGCTGTGGCTTGCCCTTATTGTTTGCGCAATGTGAATTTCTTTTTCTGTCTGCTCAATGGGTGTGTGTTGGTCTTTTTTTAAAAGGTTCTTTCAGCTTTCTTGATTTGTGGCTGTCTGTAAGCAGATGAATCCCAAGGTTATATAATTTATACATACCTTAATAATAAATGCACTTTCATATTTGAACATTTGTTTGGATTATTGCTTTGATAAGTTCTGAAATATTCATCATCAAGAATAACTGAAATTTTACAGTTTACCACTGAAATATGATGAACTATGATAATGAGGCTGGTTTTGAGGAGGAAAACTACAACATAAAGAAGAAAGGGAACATTAAAACACATGCACTCAGTTCATGGCAGAGCCCAAGAGAAGTAAAATGGATGTGTAATATTCAACAGCACTTGAAAAACAACCTTACTTTCAATGTTAGCAAAAGAGCTGGTCATTGACTTCAGTAAAGGGGTGGTGCATATGTTTTATTTACTGTATGTATTTAGAGATAGAACATGGAACAGGCCCTTCTGCACCAGCCAGCAATCTACCTATTTAATCCTAGCCTAATCACAGGACAATTGAATGTGTTCAATCAGTCTATTAACTGGTATGTTTTTGGACTGTGGAAGGAAACCGGAGCACCTGGAGGAAACCCAAGTGCTCACGGGAAGAAGATGCAAACTTTCTTACAGAGGACGTGGGAAGTGGACTCCGAACTCCGATATAATTGCATTGCACTCACCATCATGCTATCATGGTGCCCCGTACACTCCCAACCATATCAACAGTGCTGAAGTTGAGAGGATTGAGAGCTTGAAGTTCCCAGAGTGAACACCAGTCCTGGTCCAACCACATCCATACCACAGCCAAGAAACCTTACCAGTGTCCCTACTTCCTGAGGAGGCTAAACAAAATTGGCATGTCCGCATTGACCCTGATCAATTAATGCACCATTGAATGCATCTTTTATGGATCCATAACGGCTTGTTGTGTTCAGAGCAGTCATGACAACCGATCTGCACATGGCTGCAAAACTTCAGAGAGCTGAGGACCCAGGTCAGCGCATCTCAGAAAAGAGCCTCCTCTGCTTCTACACTACTGTTATAAGACTGTTGAATTGTTCCTTAGTAGAATAAGATGTACTCTTATCCTTAAAATTTACCTTGTCATGATCTTGCACTTTATTGGTTACCTGCACTGCACTTTCTTTGCAGCTGTGCCATGATTTGATAAACAGCATGCTGGACAAGCTTTTCATTCTATCTTAATGCATGAGACAACAATTAACCAATACCAATTCCAAAGAAGAATGAAAAATTACCACTTCCCAGCCCTCCCATCATAACACCACTATGCAGTGTATCTATGGTTTATATTAATATCACAGTAAGCTCGATGAGCAAATTTAGCTGGTTTTTTGGCAGTCTCTTCCAACTATAGTGGGCAATGAACAAATACAATGAAAACTATTGGGGAAAATATTAGCAGAGTAACTTGTCAAAGCTGTGGATTAGAGAGCAATTATGTACTTGGTGTTCTTCAGTTTAATTTTTAGAAGGGAGATAAAATTATCTTTTTATTATTATGACTGCTTCCAGTACAAATGAAAATCCATTGCCTCAGCTGTTAAGTTGTCTTGAGCTTAATGAAACTATTCATTTACCTGAATAAAACAACTGAATCACAACCATGCGTATGTCTATAGTTAATAAGAGAAAAAAATGCCATATCTGAGATGTTAAAAATGTTTGTTTCTTAAACAATGCAGAATATCTAAATGAAATTGAAATGTTCAGTTTTGAGGCAAATACCCCTTCCCCCCATGAGAAAGGAATGACATATTACACTTGTGACCATGCATGTTCCTTGCACCCTGTAAAATAATGGTCTTCCTCACATTATTAAAATCTCTATTTTTTGCCTGCAGCACACACAAGATATTTTGCCTTCACTTTCTGTTTTATGCCCATAAGCTCTGTCATGGGAGTTCCTCCAGAGGTTTTAGTCATTGATCTTTCAAACGTAATGAAAAATATGTGCCTGGATTTTAGACTAGGCACTTGTGCAGAGAAGGAATCAAACCTTGCTTCAAATGAGCCATCAAGACTTTAAAGGTGATGCGTGATCACGACTGTCCTTAATTATTAATTCATCCCTTAATCTTTTGACTGCTGGCAGTTCCAAGGAAATCATTATATTCCTGAGATTCTTCACTTTTTCATCTGTGATGCTGAAGCAAACAATAACTACTGTTATAAAACAACTCAAATAGAAATAATTTAATTATGTTTTAAAAATAAGACATAAATACTAAACTCATGATTTTTGGATAAGGATCATTTATCTCTGCCTGCCCATATAATTTTCTATTTGTTCACATTCCGTCACTTTCCTTTAGTCTCTATTAATTTATTATTATCTGCCTACTTATGCGGTCATCCTTTCCCCAAATTTGAAATAAATTTTAAAATATATTATGTGCTTGGTTCCTCATGTCATCATTGAAGGAATATGGGAATTAATTAACCTGCTGAGGTTAAGAAGGCTATAAATAGCCACATGTATCAAAATAGAAATGGGAGCACTAAGTTTGCTATAGTCTTCAATATTCATTACTGGACGAATCAGCAATGGAAAGTCATATTCTATCAAGGCTAGAATTCCATCAATAATCAGTGGTTAGTCAGTTACTAGAGAGAGAAAACATTACTTCTGAAAAATTGATGTTGCCACAATACTTGGACGACTTTTCTCCCAGAAAGTATATCTATTACCATACTGTATTTTAGCACTTTGGATGATGACTGAATTGATTTGACACAAGTTAATTTTAGCTTCATATAATACTCTAAGGCTGGTGAATTTATCTTCTCTGAGCATGTACTCAACCCAACTTCATCTTCCATTGACTTCAAAATCCTCATAAAATGGACCTTGTCAAAATACAAACAAAGGAGATGGAAGTAAAAACATGGATGACAAAATAGTGGCTGCAATGATCTAATCTATGTTAAAGACACATGGTCGCAAAAACATGAGAATGTAAGATACAGAATTAGAAGTTAAGCTAACGGATTCTCTTAGCCAGATCCACTGTTCTTCAAGAATATGCCTGCCATTTTACATCAATGCATCAGCTTTCCAGCATTATCCCTGGCCCAGCCATTTTTTTAATGTCCAGAAAGTTATTGAACTCTGTTTTAGACAAACACTATTACTGAGACTCTACAACCATATGGGTGGAGAATTCCAAAGATATCCCATCAAATTATTAAAGAATTTTGTATATTTCAATAAGATCTCCTCTCATTTGGATAAACTTGCAAGGGTGCAGTCCCAGTGTACACTATCTCACCTCCAAATAAAAGACCCTGCTGAACCTAGAATCAGCTGGATCTTTGTAGTAGCCCCTCTATAGCAAATTTATCCTTTCTGAGGCAAGACCAAACTATACCAATATAGTCTCACCAAGGTCTTATGGATACTTATCTCGGACAGTTGCTGAAAGTGCGATAGTTTAGGGTCAGTGATTATATCTATTATTGTAGTACATCAGAGAAAAGTAGAGGTAAAGAATTTACATTATATTAAGTGATATTTGGAGTGGAATAGATCTATAATATAATTAGTATTCTTTCTTTAATTAAGGAGATAACATGGAGGTTGATTTAAGAATGATTATTTTCTATATGTTTTACATTTTCAATGTAGTACTTTTTTTTAGATTAAAAATATGAATGGGGGTTAACTATTGTATGCTGTATGGCCTGAAGCATATTCCTGGATGCCCCTTGCCAGTGTTGGATGGCCATATCTGCAGGAAGTGCCGCTGCTTTGGCAAGCTTTCATGCCGGGTTTCAGAGTTTAAGTGTCAGCCTGAGGCTCTACAGTACGCCTGTGAGTCTGAGAGCCATGCAGAAAGCACATTTTTAGAGCTGATCACCTAGCAACTGAACTAAGTGCTGTCTGAAAAGGTCTGAGTGGCAACCCAGCAGAGGAAGGGGCAGGGTGGTAATCAGGAATATCTCAGCATCCATCCCACTCTCTAATCATTTGTCCATGTTGGAAAATGCTGGAGCTGAATATTCCCTTGGGGTGTGCATCCAGAGCCAACATCATGACACTGTGGGTGGGATGGTGTGTCAGCTATACAAGGTGGCTGAATTGGGGTGGGGGGGGGGGACGGAGAGGAGCAAGTGTCCAAAGCAGAATAGACAGATCTTCTGTGATCACCTACGTCAGGATGCTATTCATCAACTATAGCTCAGCATTTAATAACATCATTCCCAAAGTCCTGATTGAGAAGCTGCAGAACCTGAGCCTCTGTACCTCCCTCTGCAATTGGATCCTTGACTTCCTAACCAGAGACCACAGTCTGTGTGGATTGGTGATAACATACCCTCCTCACTGATGATCAACTCTGGCGCACCTCAGTAGTGTGTGCTTAGTCCACTGCTCTACTCTTTGTATACACATGACTGTGTGGTTAGGCATCGCTCAAATACCATCTATAAATCTGCTGATGGTATAACCATTGCTGGTAGAATCTCAGGTGGTGATGAGTGGGCGTACAGGAGTGAGATATGCCAACTCATGGAATAATGTTTCAGCAACAACCTGGCACTCAACATCAGTAAGACAAAAGAGCTGATTGTGGATTTCAGGAAGGGTAAGACAAAGGAGCACATACCAATCCTCAAAGAGGGATCAGAAATGCAGAGAGTGAGCAGCTTCAAGTTCCTCGGCGTTAAGATCTCTGAAGATCTAACCTGGTCCCAATATATCGGTGCAGTTATAAAGAAGGCACTACAGTGGTTATACTTTATTAGGAGTTTGAAGAGATTTGTCCTGTCAACAAATACACTCAAAAACTTCTATAGTTGTACTGTGGAAAGCATTCTGATGGGCTACATCACTGTCTGGTATGGTGGGGGGCGGTGGGGGGGGCCTACTGCACAGGACCAACAGAAGGTTATAAATCTAGTCAGCTCCATCTAGTCAGCCTACAAAGTACCCAGGACATATTTAGGGAGTAGTGCCTCAGAAAGGCAGCATCCATTATTAAAGACCTCCAGCACCCAGAGCATGCCCTTTTCTCACTGCTACCATCGGGTAGGAGATACAGAAGCCTGAAGGCACACACTCAGCGATTCAGGAACAGCTTCTTCCCCTCTGCCTTCCGATTCCTAAATGGACATTGAAGCTTTGGACATACTTCATTTTTTAATATACAGTATTTCTGTTTTTGCACAGTTTTTTTCTCCCTGTGCTAGATTATGTATTGCATTGAACTGCTGCTGCTAAGTTAACAAATTTCATGTCACATGCCAGTGATAATAAACCTGATTCTGATTCTGATTACGTGAACACTGGATGATATGATGTCTCTCTGACACTAGAGTAAAGACTTTACAAAATGTTTGCAAAGTCTCTTTGGGAGGAAGGGCATATGGCCAGAGGGCATTGTGGTGATATGACATGTAAGAACGTGATTGCAGAGAGTTCTGAGCATGCTCAGGAATGATAGAAAGATCTGGAAGCATGGTGCTGTAAGACACGTGTAGTTGTTGCTGTTAAATAGAAGTTATATTCTTCCAGTATATGGTTCTATGTTAGAAACCCATGGTATGTATTAATATAAAGAACACAACAGTCATGGTCTGCACTGGTATTAATGCCATGGAGAAAAGAGGGATAAGGACTCACAATATAACACATGAGGCAGCTTAACAAGCTATAAGCCCATGGTATTGCAGGAAAGATTCTAGCATAGATAAAGCCGTGGCTGATTGGCAGGAGACAAAGAGTAGGAATAAGGGGAGCATTTTCTGGTTGGCTGCCAGTGACCAGTGATGTTCCACAGGTATCTGTGTTGGGACTGCTTCTTTTCATGTTATATATCAATGATTTAGATGATGGAATTGATGGCTTTGTGGCCAAGTTTGTGGATGATACAAACACAGGCGGAAGGAAGTACAGAGGCTTCAGAAGGGCTTAGACAGATTAGGAGAAAGGGCAAAGAAGTGGCAGATGGAATACAGTGTCAGCAAGTGCATGGACTTGCACTTTGGTAGAAGAAATTAAAGAGTTGATTATTTTCTGAATGGAGAGAAAATACAAAAAATCTGAGTCACAAATAGACTTGAGAGTCCTTGAGCAGGATTCTCTAAATGTTCATCTGAAGGTTGAGTCTGTTGTGAAGAAGGCAAATGTGATGCTAGCAATCATTTCAAAGAGGACTAGAATATAAAAGCAAGGGCATAATGCTGAGGATTTATAAAGCACTGGTGGGGTCTCACTTGGAGTATTGTGAGCAGTTTTGGGCCCCTTATCCAGTGGGCTGAAACCGGAGTGGGCTCAAAGGAGTTTCACAAAAATGATTCCAGGATTAAACGGCTTGTCATATGAAAAGCAAATGACTTGACCAAAGATATTGAATCTGTTCGAGTTCATCTTCACCCCACCTGACTTGTAAAGGTTCTGCATAATTCAAATGTAGACCAAGTAGACCAGATTGTTAAAGCATTCTCCTGAGCCACTGAGACATTCAACTAATCTCTCTTCTTATTCCTAATCTCACTCTGATGTGCACCAAAAATAATCCAGAGGTAGTAAGTTTACTATTGTTTTATATGTGCTATATGTACTCTGTTCGGTGTATCATTGTTGGTACTGCGTTTTGCATCTTGGCCGAGCAGGAACACTGTTTTGGTTGGTTGTATTCATGGATATTCATGTATAACTGAATGACAATGTATGATTGACTTGATAATACTAAGGTAATACCTTGCCCTTTAAAGTTAAGGCCATAAAACCATAGGAACAGAAACAAAATTAGGCCATTTAGTCTATTGAGTCTGCTCTGCCATTTCATCATGTTTGATCCATTTTTCCTCTCAGCCCCAATCTGCTGCCTTCCTGCATATCCTTCCATGCCCAGACTAATCAAGAATTTATCAAATTTTACATTAAATATAGACCGGGCCTCCACATCTGCCTGTGACAATGAATTCCATAGATCTCTGACTAAAGAAATTCCTCCTCCTTTCCGTTCATAAAGGACACCCCTCTATTCTGAGGCTCTGTCCTCTGGTCTTAGACTCTCCCACCATAGAAAATGTCCTCTCTACATTTGCTGGTGCTATCATGGAGGGTTTAAACTAATTTGGTGATGGAATAAAACACAAAGCAACCATGCAATAGGAGATGTAAACAACCAAAGATATAAGTATTAAAATCTGATCTATTAACATTGCGTTAGACAATCTAAAACTTGTTGTTTTAAGGCAGTAGTACAATTCAAAGACATAAAGTGACTGTAAATTATAAAATTAATAAATAATATAACTGGTTTCATGGACTCTTCGGAAATCTGGTGGCAGAGGGGAGAAGCTGTTTCTGAGTCATTGAGTCTGGGTTTTCTGTTTGCCTTACCTCCTCTCTGATAGCAGTAACCAGAGGAGACCATGTCCCAGATGTTAGATGCCCTTAATGATGTATGGAGCCCTCCTTAGCGCAATGCCTCTTGAAGATGTCCTCGATGGTAGGGAGAGTTATGCCCATGATGGAGCTGGTTGTGTCTACAACCCTCTGAAACAGGGTTCCCAACCTTTTTTATGACAGAGACCCTTACCATCGGGAACCCCTGCTGTGGAACCTCTTTTAATCTTGCACTTTGAAACCTTCATACCAGGCTGTGACATAGCCAGTCAACATGCTCTCTACCATACAATAATAGAAATTTGCCTGTCTTTGGTGACTTATCAAATCTCCTCAAGCTCCGAATGAAGTTGAGACACTGGCATGCCTTCTTCATTATAGCATCAGCTTATTGGACCCACAACAAATCTGCCAAATGTTGACACCCAGGTACTTAAAGCTGCTCACTTTCCACTCCTGACCCCTCAATGTGGACTGGAACGAGTTCTCCAAATCTTTCCTTGTAAAGTCCAAAATCAATTCCTAGATCTTGCTGACGTTGAGTGCAAGCATGTTGTTGTGGTGCTTCTCACCAGCCAACCTATCTCACTCCTGCACATTTCCTTGCTGCCATCTGAGCTGTTACCAACAACAATGGTGTCATTTATGAATTAGAGTTGCCGTGGCATTGAAGCCCAGATGTCTGTGTGCTGGAAGATGTCATTATATTCATAATGGCTGGCATAAACAGGGCAGACTGAAGGACATGGTTCTGTGTGATTAAGTGACTATGCCTACTCTGTGAAATAATCACAGATGAAGTTAATGTATTGCTTCATTTCATATTACCAAAAACCAGAAATAAAATCAAGAAACTTGATGGAATAACAACTGTTCCTATGAAGCTGATCAAGAAAAGTAAAAGGTCAAGGTCTGAAAAATCTTTGGTCAAAGCACATGTCGAGAATGTAGGGTTACATTCAACTTTGGAAGCAGTGAGTAAAAGTAACTTGAAGATAAAACATGGAAATAGATAATTCAGTCTATTAATCCTTGTCAGCAGTCATCCTCCGTATTTTGCCCTAATCACATTTACCCAATTGGTTTCATATTTCTTTATGCTCTTACTTTATTTATCTGATCACTGTAATCTTTAATACTGACAGTATCTGGCTTAGCTGCTGAGTGTGGAAGAGAATTTCACAACCTAAGTACTGTAGCTATGAAGTTTCTCTTGCATTATTCTCAAACAGTTTTACAGTTAATCTTTTTTTTCAATGGCTTTTCATTCCAGACCCCTGAACAACTGGAATATATTGTTTCCTATCTCATGTGTGCCAAAGGGAAGTTAATTTAAAATGTCTATTACATGTGGCCATAATCTGCAAATATTTTAATAGGAAAAAAGGTTCATTTTTTCATCTATCCTCATAATTCTACTTCCTCATGATAGGCTGCATTTAGTGAACTTGGTGTACCTTGTGAAATATGCTAGTAAGAGGTAGAAATCCAATTCTGCCCTCTCATTGAAGTGTATTAAGGTTTTAAATTAGATCATTGCTACTTCTTGTATCTTAAGTTCAATTTTATGTTCAATGCATTGTAATCCAAGAAGCTACATGTAGTAGCCTTCCTCTGCTGTAGCCCAACATCTTCAAGGTTCAATATGTTGTATATTCAGAGACGCTCTTCTCTTCATCAGAGTTGTAATGCGTGGTTATTTGAGTTACTGTTGCCTTTCTGCCAGCTTGAACCAGATTGGCCATTCCCCTCTGACTTTTCACAGTATCAAGGCACTTTCACCCACATAGCTATTGCTCACTGGACTTCCTGTTTTCCTCACCATTCTCTGCAATCTCTGGAAGCTGTTCTGCATAAAAACCTCAGGAGATTTGAAGCTTCTGAGATATTCAAACCACCCCATTTGGCACCAACAATCATACCATGGTCAAAATCATGTAGACCACCTTCTCCTTATTCTGATGTTGGGACTAATCAACAACTAAACCTCTTGACCATGTATGCATGTCTTTATGTATTGAGTTACTGTCCCATGATTAGATTTGCATTAACGAGCAGTTGTACAGGTGTACTTAATGAAGTAGACTCTGAGTTTAAAGAGGAAGAAGCATGAAGGACCAAACATCATTTACAGAGCAGAATAAAGGAAAGTAAGCAAAAGGACCCTGGTAAGCAAAAGGAGTCCCTACCCTTCAAGATGAAAATTCCCTGTCCACCTCACAGACGGCTATTGTAGATGAAAAGTGAAGTTCTGTCAGAATGAGATCACAATGATCTGCTCTCTGGTACAGGCAGAGTTGTAGCACAATACCATTCTGCTGGGGAGGATTGACAGTCACAATGCCCTATCTTGGCCTGTGAATAACTTCACCCAATGAACACCTATCACCAGTTTTAATTTGCAATCCATCACAGGATTTGGGACTTCATGGAAGGTCTATACTCATTATGAAGGAAATCCATCTTCTCTTTGGAAAAAGAATGCCAGAAACCTGAGTGAATGAGCTTCTCTATGTTTCGCTGAGTGACAGTCTTAACACATAGTGTTTGCTGACATGAAAGCTGAATCCTCACCTGTTCAGGAAAAACAAAGCTTGGCTATCATTCCCTGTACGTAAACCAGCTGCAAACTTTGGATGAAGATATTGATACTAAGAGTCATTCCGTAGGGAACTGAGTTGGCAAATCCATTCTGGACGTTTTCACTGGGGCTACGATATTTAAGCATCCATGTAATATTGACAGCATTCAAGTGATCAGATGCCTGGACTGATCTGGGATGTACCACAATTCCATCTTGTAAGGGAGTTTCACTTCATCACTGCCTATTGCATCTTGCATTGGTTAGTCCACAATGTGCCAAAAAGGAAATACAGAAAGGTTCACTAGGAAGTTAGAGAATAATGAAGATCCATACTCAACGTTTTTGAAGAATAGTGCCTACCCTCCATCATCAGATTTCTGAATAGTCCTTGAATTCTTGAAAACTACCTTGCAGTTTGTCCTTACACTATTTATTCTTGTAATTAATAGTATTTTTTTATGTTTTGTACTGTAATGCTGCTGTAAAGCAACACATTTCATAGCAGTGATAATAAATTTGATTCTGAATTCTGAGATAATAGGAGGAATAGTAGGGCAAAGGTGAGAACAGAAGGTGAATATGAGTCTTTGACTGTCAAGGTATGATCCATTGCTGTTGGCTGGAGTATTTGTGGCATAATTATGCTCAGTCAAAGAATCTGCATACTCATGTGCAAAAAGATCTGAATAACATTATGGCTGGCACTGAGAAGTGACACATTACATTAATGCAATGATTGCATCAAGGACCATCTCCAACCAGATGCATAACCATTACAGAATTGCGCTACCCAGTGTCCAATGTATCAGCACTGACCTGAAACTAACCTGGAACACCTTCTCTTTCTATGGCAGCAAGATTAGATTAGAAACTGAGGAATGTGCAATAAGGGACTCAGTTGATCATTTTACAAAGGTCTTGCACCAACCACAAGGTGCTAGTCAGAGATGAAGAATAATGTTTTCCACCAGTCTAGGTGAATGTAGCTGTAAAAGACAAGAACGTTGTAACACCGTTCAGGTCACCCAGATTCAGTCCGACATCAGACGGTGTGGAGCTTGTATATTCTCTCATTGACTCTATGTGTTTCCTTAGGGTGTTTCACATCCCAAAGACATACTGGACAATTAATCGGTTACTGTGAACATTGCCACTAACACTAGTAGGTAGCAGGTGAATCCAAGGGAACTGATAGACACACACAGACCAACTGACTGATTTGGTTATTCCTTTAGTCCGTGTCTTCAGCCTGCATTAACTGATGTAATGGTCTTCCACATTGCCCAGTGCATCTAAGCTAACGAAAGGGTTTTCCAAAGACTTGGAGGTCCTTGCAGACAGCTTTGGAGGTGAGCCTCAAGCAGCTCTGGCCCAGCTGCCTGGCTGGTCTCCACTGCCTCGTCAAATGTGGTTTTAGTGAACTGGCAGGCAACAGCTGTGGAACTGATGGAATGGTAGAGACTTGATCAAGAACGTTTTTATCCTGTGAGCACATTTGATTTATCCTCAATTGTTCATATCTGCAGTCAAACATTGAATGACTCCCATCTTTACTGTAATAGAAACTCAGAGCTAAATCAGATGGTAATTCTATGTTGAGTAATTGGGCTTCCTCCTCATAACTCGGTCAGCTCTTCAACGTTTCCTGTAGGCTTTTGGGAGGCTTACTGTGATTTCCTTAAGGTTGTTATAGCTGGGGGTGGTATTGGGGACAAGCTGCCACCACCTATTAAATGTTCCCAATGGGCTGCACCTCAAATAGCCTCTGACAGCCAAGTCCAGCTCCTGGCCTTCATGTGTGGCTTAGCTACTAAGCCCAGCAGAACAATTTCTACTGACAGGAGAAGGGGCAAAGGCAGGCTACTGGTGCCTTAAAACTAGTTGTTTCAGGCAGATGGGGCTCATCAGCTGTGGCTGGCAGCTCACCTAGGGGAAGAACATCTCTGATCTCAAATCTCCATTTCCTATGGCTATCCCCAGACATGGGGAAGGCTTTGGGAGTAAACTCTGAGGGAAAAATCTAGAGATGGAGTCTCTAAGGCAGTCCTACATCAAGTTCAATGCTGATTAGCAGCTCCTGTGGTGCTGTTAGTATCGAACTGTATCGGTCTTTGCTGTTCCTTTGGGTTCATCAGATGTGTGGAGAGAGGGAGCTTGCTACACGGGCAACAGCTTGCTTTCCATATCGTACTGCCCTGGCTTGTGTATCTAGACAGCTAGGATGCAACATCCATGGTGAACCTTGGCTCACTCACTCACTCAATGTGATTTAATTCCTTACTACAACACAGATTGAGACTATTCAGCCCATCAGATATACAGCAGTTCCCAATATGGCAACCTGTCAATACCTTTTCCTTTCTCTTGATATCCTTATAACCTTAAAACTTTCTACCATGTCTAAAAAATCCTCTCTTTAGTTACTTCATAATTATAACAGTAGACAATTAATATACCAGAAAGCTGTTAGACATGGAGGAAACTCCTACACAGAAGAAATTCACTTGGTCACAGGGACTATGTGCAGTTCCACACAGGCAACACTAAGAGTCATGTATAAACAAGGACAACACTTCCCATAATAATAAAGGAGGATATCTGGCCCCTCAGTTCCAAGTTTGCTCCCACATCATTCCCTGTAACTACTGTTCTCTCATATGCCTATCACCCACCTAGACATTGAGTAATTTGCAGTCGCCAAATAATCTACAAGTATGTTTTTGGGATATACCCAACCTCACAGAACAGGCACATCCCACACACAATATCAGAGCTCAGGACTGAACTGGATCCATGGAGCTGTAAATACCAGCCCTACAACACACACAATGCTGATGACTTCATTGACCAGGGCCTTGCAGATCAAGTTTACAGCATTACCTTTGGTTTCCAGTTTTACTACCTCACACTGTTGCTTTATTCTAGATCACAATGAATTACTTATTCCCTGGCACAAGGGAAGAACCTTTCCATTCTTTGGTTAACATAGAAGAACTGCACCAGAAGATCTGGTGACATTTCTCATGCCTGGACTCCCGTATGCTGATACAAACTTCAATTCACTTTGTGGTTGGAGATAATGAAGACCTCTTCTTCGAGAAGTATAGGAAAATCTTCACTCAGTTGTGGTTAGTGCTCCAAAAGTTTCAAACTGTAAGTTTTTTTATTCATTCAAGGGATGTGTGCTCTACAGACTGACCCAGCATTTAATTGCCCACGCCCAATTGTCCTTGAGAAGATGGTGATGAATTGATTTTGTGACCTGCTGCAGTCCTTGTCTGGCTATTAGCCACAATGCCGTTAAGGAGAGAGTTATAGGATTTCAGCCCAGTGTTGGTGAAAGAGCAGAAATAGATTTTCAAATCAGGATGGAGTTCGGCCTGGAAGCCAACTTCTAGGTGGTGGTGTTCCCGTGGTTTTGCTAACCTTGTTCTTCCAGCTAGAAGAAGTTGTGGATTTAGAAGGTGCTGTCTAAAACTTACACATGCATTCTATAATGAGGTGGCCAGAACTGAACACAATACTCCAAGTGTGGTCTAGCTACAATTCTCCCTGGTGGCTCTTGTACTCAATCCCCGACAACTGAACCCACGACATGCCTTCTTAGCCATCCTATCAATTTGTGTGGAAACTTTGAGGGATCTATGGATGTGGACCCAAGATCCCTCTGTTCCTCCACGGGAGTTTACCTGTTCTCTGTGTGACCACATAGATTTCCTCCCATGTCCCAAAGACATGCTAGATGATAAATTAATTGGCTATGATAGATCATAAACGCAAGAAAGTGTTGGAAATCCAGGGTAACACATAGAAAATGCTGGAGGAAATCTGCAGATCAGGCAGCATCCATGGAAAGGAATAAAGAATTAACAAAGGGTCCCAGCTGAAACACTGATTTTTTATTCCTCTTCTTCATGCTGCAAAACTTGGTGGGTTCCTCCAGCATTTTGTTTCTGACCATTGTAAATTATGCCCACTGTGTTGATCTGTGAGGGAGTCTGGATGAAGTTAATGCCTATGTGGAGAGGTTAGTTTACAGGGAAAATTTGTGAGGGATTAAGATTTTTCTGTTGGTTACCACAAACTTGATGGACAAAATGATCTCTTTCTATATCATTTCGAAAAATTCACACTCTCATTGTGATGAGATAGATAATGTGTCTGTAAGTGTTATAAATAAATGTTACAATGCAGTAGTACATTTTTCTTTCAACTTACCCACCATATTCTTTTAACATGGGGTTGATTGCTCCAACTCCTAACTTCGTGCACAGCCAGACTAATTGCAAAAAAAGTGGCACCTTCTTTGAATGAGAGTGCAACAGGAATTAAACCAAATGGAAGCATTGGAGAGTACAGTAGTTAACATAACATTCCTACTTCTATTTGTTGCATTTCACTGAACGGAAAAGGATTGAGTTTTTCCAAGGTTGATTTCAGGCTGATGTTCATAAGGATTGTAGATTCAATGAGGCTTGAGGTTGCAACTCATGCCAATGTTGCTTTAGCTGTTTAACATGAAATAAATATCACTTTTTCTTACTGACAACTCATTTTTATGTAGTAATTAATATCTGTAGACAGTGCTGCAAAACTATCACTCGGCTCTGTTGCTTAAACCCTTTAAAGCCAAATCCAAAATACTAACTCATTCTGGTTGGCAGAAAGCACACACATTAGAAACCTGCATTTGAAAATATATAACTCTTATTTATCTCCAATAGATTTTTGGAAGCCATTAGCTTGTAGTACCCTGTAAGCATGGTTTTTGCTTCATTTGTAATATATTTTAATCTTTCAAGGGAATTAACCCAATGTAAATTAAGAAAGCACTCAGTCACTGAGTTTCAGGCTTTTACATAAATAATATAGAGCTATTTTTTCAAAACAGATTCCATGATGCGTTATTAAACTAATGAGCTATCAGAATGTGCTCAAATTTGTATAATAACAGAGACAAGAAAATTTAATTTACTGAAATATGTTACCTGACATTCATTTTTAACAATATCAAGGAGGAATTTTAAGAGGGAGATAGATTGGTTCTTGATGAGTTTCCATCACATAAAAATAAAAAGACAAAATACTCAGAGGGCTGATTCATGCTGGCCGCAACACTCTGCCCATAGTACCTACACTTACATTTTCCAATTTCAAAAGTTCAAGGTTCAAAATACATTTATTATCAAGGAATGTATACATTATAAACCCTTGATATTGGTCTCTTAACAGGCAGTCACAAAATGAAGAAAGCCAAAAGAACCGATAAAAAAAGACTGTCGAAAATTCAATGTGCAAAGAAAAAAACAAATCATGCAAACAAACAGTATTCTGAACTGAAGTCCACAAAGAGGGAAAAGCAAACTGACCCTGTACAAGTTGGAACAAGTTTGGCCTGATCCCCCAGTCCCTAACCAGCCTGGTGGCTTAGAGCAGCTTGCTGTTTCTTCAGGTTTTTGAATTTTATTTAAATATTTCTTATCATTGGATGCATATTAAATATTTACATATAGCATTAGATGCACAAAATAAAAAATGTTTTTAAAAATCTAAGCACCATTAAAACATATTAAAATTGTACCAGATAATTACCAGATTAAAGAATGTAAAACAAGCACTCCATAGCATTCATCTTTCCCTACCAGAGTGACAGCCCCACACATATACTTAGAAGGTGATGTGGTTCTTACACCAGTTGTGGCAGGATGATTGAAGATGAACAGACATGAGTGACATTTTCTGCCCGTCTCCTCAGCACCACAGTCCTGCACCACTTGATTCCAGCATCTGTCCTCTCACACATCACAGATTATGTGTTCATCCAGGCATGTACTGAGGTCCTGGAGGAGCTGAGCCACAGGTACATGGGAGCCTTCAGTTCCCTGTGCATCAATGTCAGTCAGCTCAAAATCCATCAAGTCTCCTGGAATCCTTGTGATCATATGTACAGATTAGAAAGGATTTCCAAGAGTATTATTTTCCTTAGTGACCTGGGATTCTTTTTTCATGCTTTCACCTACCACTACTGACTTTAGAAATCTGAGCAAATTAAGCAAGGTGGAGCTTGGCCGTGAAAATTCAGAATTTTAGGTCATCATTGTGCCAGAGTAGATCAGCCACAAGATGTTGTCTGGTCTCACATGTTTTTCTTCTTTATATTTGTGCATTGAGGCAAAAAAGGCAATGAATGCAGGAGGATGGTCTGTTAAAGGTTCTTTGGTTATTAGACATGCACAACAGGCTTGCTGGACCATCCAGATTTTAATTCCTCACTTGTTTTCAAATGTTCATTCAGAACTGTGACTTAATAATGTTACATCAACTCTTAAAAACTAACTAAATTGTATTGTAGTATGCACATTACATCAGCAAAACAGCAATTAGCAATCAGAACCCAGGCATGGATCCATCTGTAAAAATTGGTTATTACTTCTTAAGTTTCAGGAGGAGGAATGTTAAAAAAAAATATTGCATTTTTCCATTAATTTCACTAAACTAACCCATAGGTTCCATTATTTGTATCCTAATCTGCAAAATTCAAACACAAAATGCTGGTGGAACACAGCAGGCCAGGCAGCATCTATAAGGAGAAGCACTGTCGACGTTTCGGGCTGAAACCCTTCGTCAGGACAACTCGGCCCGAAACGTCGACAGCGCTTCTCCTTATAGATGCTGCCTGGCCTGCTGGGTTCTACCAGCATTTTGTGTGTGTTGCTTGAATTTCCAGCATCTGTAGATTTCCTCATATTTGCTGCAAAATTCAAAGTGTTTTTGTTTCCTCTCATCAGAATAATTTACTGGTAGATCTGGATGTGTCAAAATTCCACTGTTTTAGATCAGAATAAAGAAGTTCATTAATAATAACTGAACAAAATTAATGGTTCTGTGAAAATGAGGACCTGAAGAAAATGTGTATTAGTATGAAAACATACTGGGGAAGTTGGTTGTACTGAAAGCCAATGAATCCCCAGGACCTGATGATCGACATCTCCAGTTTTTAAAGAGCTGGCTATAAAGATAGTAATACTCTAGTTATCACTTTCAAACATTCCACAGATTCTTCAGTTGTTGCTGTGGATCAAGGGCCACTATATTTGACCTTGCAAGTTAAGAAGCAGGGAGAGTGGATACATGAACCTGTTAGCCTAAGGTCAGTGTTGGGGACAGTGTTGAATCCATGGGTCCAAGATATTATTATGTATTTAAGATGTTAGTAGCATTTGAGTAAGATTGTAAATATATTGCTTGATTAAGCATTCTTATTCATTTAAATAATTCATTATGGTTTATACGAGGGGTGATTGTTAAGTTTGTGGCCTAAGGTAGAAGGAGTCGATTTTAGAAAACCTAGTACATTTATTTTTCAACATAGTCCTCTCCTACATTTACACACTTAGTCCAGTGGTCGTGGAGCATATGGATCCTTTCTTTGTAGAAGCTGGCATCTTGGACCTCCAGAAAGTGGTCCACAGCAGGGGTGATCGATAAGTTTGTGGCCTATGGTAGAAGGAGATGAGTTACACAGCTCTCGTTACAAGCATGTGCAGTTCAACTCTTTGAGTGATTATACAGAAAGTTTGAAGTTAATAACTTTTGTGGTATTTCTGTTTCAGATAATTGTAAATTTCAAGTAAGCACTGTCTGAGAAAATGGACAACGTCGGATTTTGTGCAGTCATCCGCTACCTTGGTCTCAAGGGCATATCACCCAAGGAGGTCCAAGAGGGCATGGTGGCAACACTAGGGGAGGGTAAAAAATAAATGTGCTAGATTTTCTTGGATTGACCCCTTCTACCTTAGGTCATGAACTTATCAATCACATTTTGTATATACAAATAAGTGAATTGCATACATCATGACATTAACATGTGGTACGTGACCACCTCACTTAACATAAACGCAAAGTTAGAATCACATCTCAGACTCCTATATTTTCCTTTTAATTAGTTTAATGTTTTGGAGTTTTAAAACATAATTATTGTGACGAGGACAACGTGTTTTCAAAATGAACCTGAAACAACTACTACCTGATGAAGTGCAGCGAGATGTTTGAGTTTAAAAAAAACAGCACAGCATGTGTTCTTCAGAAGGGAAGACACTACAGGGTTTTAAAAAAGGCAGAAAACAAAAGAATTCACAGGTTCGTAAACAATGAGTACTGGATAATAATATTCATTAAAAAAGAGCAAAAGTAGCTGGCTACGTCAGAAAGATATTGATTGCTCAATGGATAACAAGCTCTGTATACTGAGCTATTTGAACAGCATTTGAAGCAAATGAAATAGCCAATGAGAACACAGTACCACTTCTGTGAGTGCAGAATTTTGGGTTTAAAATCATACAGTTTGCTTTGAAGTTTGACTGTTACAACCAGCTCAAATGAGTTTTGCAGATATTGTGAAAGTAATGTAGGAACACTTAGAACCAAAGGCTTTGCTGGTTGCTGAATGCTTTAGGTTTCATGAGGAAGTAGAGTCCATCTCAGTGTATGTGGATGAACTGAAGAGATCACCTGAGTATTGTCAGTTCAGTGATGTGCTTATTAATGCACTGAGAGCTTGTTTAGTTTGTGAAACCTTACCAGAAGGAATTCAAAAACAGCTTCCAACTGAAGCAAAACTCACATTTAGATGAGCAGTTGAAATTGTTGTATTAATAGAAACATCAGGCAGAGACACAATTGAATTGCATTTAGAAGTGAAAGTAAGTGTGAGCAAAATTGCAACCCTTGAACAGTAAGTGACCTGGCCCAGCAAATTGTGTTACCCATACGGCAGGGGCTCACATACAGCAGACCAATGCAGATTATAAGGAGACATTTGCAGAAAGTGCAACAATGTAGGACACATACAAAGAACATGTCAGGCAGACAAAAATAAAAGGACTGCACAGGGAACAGAAAAGATAACGGTCAAGTTGCAGGTTCAAAACGAGCACTACCAGT
Organism: Hypanus sabinus; assembly: GCF_030144855.1. Classification (NCBI taxonomy): domain Eukaryota; kingdom Metazoa; phylum Chordata; class Chondrichthyes; order Myliobatiformes; family Dasyatidae; genus Hypanus; species Hypanus sabinus. Next base: position 69,558,241 of record NC_082713.1, on the reverse strand, counting down.
ATGCTGTATATTAAAAAAATGATAATGATAAGAGTGACACAGGAATAGGTGACCTTGAGATTTAAAACGTGAAAACTAATAGCAGAGAGCAATATACTTTACACCAGAAGTGAGCTGCAAAATGATTAACATGGAATTGGACACTAGTTCAGCTCTTTCAGTCATTCCACAAAATGAGTTGGAATGGCATTTCAAACATACAAAACTGAAGCCTGTGGGAACTCCTGTGGGAATGACATTTGTAGTAGTGAAATACAACAACCAACAAGCCACATTGGGCTTGTATCTGATTAAAAACAAATGGGCCAGTATTACGAGGATGTGATTGGCTGAGAAAAACTACACTTTTATTGGAGATCCATCCACAATTTGCATGCCACATCCACTGTTTTAGAGTACTGGATTATGCCACAACAGTGTTCAAGGATGGCATTGGAAAACTAAAATATATCAAAAGTAAAATAGCGTTAAATGTAAAAGCCGTGCCCAAATTTTGCAAACATGTCTGTTTCTTTATACCATCCATGATAAAGTAGCTGGTGGACTAGATCAATTCAAGGCTAATGGAGTTATTTTCAAAGTTGAATGGACTCCATGGGCAATGCTAATGGACCCAGTAGCCAAGAAGAATGGGTCTGTCCGTTCCTGTGGTGATTTTAAAATCACCAGCAACACAGTACTGAAAGTAGATTGATACCCTCTGTCCAGCATAGAGGATATCTTTGCAAACCTTTCTGGAGGAAAACATTTCAGCAAAGTGGACTGAGGCCTACCTACAGATGGAGATGGAAGAAAAGTCCAAAGTATTTCTCACCATAAACACTCATAAAGTGCTTTATTGCTAAATAGGCTTATTTTTGGGGTAGCATCTGCACCTATAATCAGGTAGAAAACTATGGAACAGGTGCTGCAAGGATGTCCAGGAACTCAGTGTTATCTGACTGGCATCAATGTTACCAGTAGGTATGACAAGGAACATCTCTAAAGCCTTAAAACGATGTTAAAAAGATCAGAAGATATGGGCTTAAACTGCAAATTCTTTAAAGCAGCCATTACTTGTGTGGTTACACTAATGCAATAGCGTTGCACAAGTGTGTTGAGAATCTCAAGCAGTGGTGGATATTCATTGCCAAAGGACATAGAACATAGAGGATAGAACATAGCACATTATAGGGCTTAAGGCCACAATGTTGTGCCGACCATGGAACCTACTCTAGAATCTGCCTAGAATTACCCTACCACATAGCCCTCTATTTCTCTAAGCTCTATGTACCTATCTAAGAGTCTCTTAAAAGTCCCCATTTTGTATCCCCCTCCATCACCATAATCTTCAGTGCATTCCATGCACCCTCCACTCTATCTGGAAAAACCTACCCCTGACATCCCCTCTGTACCTACTTCCAATCACCTTAAAACGATGCCCCCTTGTGTTAGCCATTTCAGCCCTGGACAAAAACCCCTGGCTATCCATATGATCGATGTCCAGCTGTAACCGTTAACAACCTTCCTGATTATCCACTGCACCCCCAACCTCTGTGTCATCAGCAAATTTACTAACCCACCCTTCCACTTCTTCATCCAGGTCATTATATAAAAATCACAAAGAAGAGGGGTCCCAGTACAGTTCCCTGCAGAATGCCATTGGCCACCAATCTCCAGCAGAATACAAACCATCTACAACCAACCTTTGTGGGCAAACCAATTCTGGATCTACAAAGCAAGGTCTCCTTGGATCTCATGCCTCCTTACTTTCTGAATGGGCCTAGCACAGGGAACCTTATCAAATGCCTTACTGAAATCCATATACACTACATCTACTGTTCTACCTTCATCAGTGTGTTTTGTTATCTCCTCAAAATTTTATCACAGTTGTGGTCCTCTTTAGGATTTGTCAATTACTATAATGGATTCCTGCCAAATCTGGCTACTCTGCTGCACCCCTTGATCTCATTACTGCAATTCAGGAAGAAATGACAAAGGACGAAACAGTGTGAGGTGGCTTTCCAAAAGGTGAAGGAAGTGGTAACGTCTGACACTGTATTCACAGTTTATAATTCACATCATCCAGTGAAGCTTGCCTGCGATGCTTCACTTAGTGGCATAGGTGTAGTTATCCCCTGTGATATGAGGGATGGATGTGAACAGTCCATTCACTACTGCAAAGAAAAGTTACACACAGATTGATAGAGAGGCTTTGAGTAGGTTTGGGTTGTAAAATTTCTCAACCAGTACTTGTATGGGAGAGAGTTAGCCCTTATTACTGATCCTCAACCACCAGCGTCAATTTTCAATCCACAGAATGATTTTTTACTAACAGCAGCAGCACAAATGTAAAGATAGGCTCTGGTTCTTGGAAGACACAATTACAAGATCGAATTCAAAAGGACGACTAATCATGGAAGTGCTGATGGATTGTCATGTCTACCCTTGGAAAATGAAATACTGGACATATTTTTTAAAAAGGACACTCCTCTTGACATATTCTCCCTAATGCAAATAATAAGGCTTCCTACTATGGGAGAGATAATTGAAGGGGGAACCAGAGAAGATCTAATAATGTCTTAGGTCTAAATGGTGACCCAGACTGGCTGGAATGTGCAGCAGAAACTCAATTTCCCCTGGTTTTACTAGCACAGGAATGAATTTGCCCTTGATGGAGGTTGCTTTATGTGGGGATTGAGAGTTGTTGTACCATCTAAGCTGAGAGCTTAAGTGTTGGAGGAGTTACTTCCTGGTCATCTGGGTATGGTGAAAATGAAAGCATTGTCTCAAAGTCTTGTCTGGTGGCCAGGGATAGATCAACATATTGAACAGTTGGAAATGCCAGCCCATCCACCTCAAAATCCCTGGAACCAGCTTGCATTACCCTGGCAGAGGATTCATGTGGATTTTGCTAGACCATTCATGGGCACATCTTTCTTCGTAGTAGTGGATGCAGCTACAAAGTGGCCGGAAGTTTTCTTACACACTATCAATGTGTTGAGATGCCTCTTTGCAAGGACTAGTGTTCCTGAACACTTAGTCAGTGACTACGACGTATTACATCTACTCTGTACCATTCAGCAACAAATGGCTGGTGGAAAGTTTTGTCCAGAGTCTAAAGAGTGCACTGCATACCATACCTTGTTAGGAGATATTACACCTAATATTGAATCAGAAGCTCACCAATTTCCTCCTTGCATATCTCATTCCTGCACACTCAACAACTAACAACTTACCCACTCCTCTGTTCCTGGGCTGACCGTTGAGTTCAAGTGTGGATCTCCTCAAACCCAGTCTCAGAAGGAGTATGCAGGACAAACAGCTGAGTCAAATTGAAGGCTTCTCAAACAAGAAGGTTCAATGTTTCACCCCTGGTCAAGTAGTCCTGGCAAGGGTCTACAGAGGTAATCAATAGTAAGTACTTAGAAAGATTAAGGACAGAACTTGACCCTCCCCTACACAATGGAGATTGCATCTGATATTATCTGGATATAACACATAAATTGGTTGAGGAGAGCAGATTCAATTGCTAGAGGTGGCTACAGCTGTCAGAACCACTTGCAGAATAAGAGTCAACTCCTACAACTACTACAGAGGAGGCCTCAGAACCTGAAATTGTTTCACAGCCACAAATTCACCTACCAAGCAGAGTGATTCCCTCTTGTCACAAAAGTTGTTATTCCGCAAGAGTAAGAAGAGTAAGAAATCCTCCACAACGATTAAATCTTTAAGCTTACTATGCTATGGATGTCTAAATAGTTGTTGTATATATAATATACGTACATAAGTTGAGATGTATTCTATATTGATTTTAGTTTATAGCTAAGCAAGAGGGGAGCGTTGTGCACTTAATATTTCAGTAGTATTGAAATAATATTGTAAGTATATTATTTGATAAAACATTCTTGTTCATTTAAAGAATCATTACAGGTTATATGTGAGTATAAATGAATTGCATAGATTATGCTTTGTGCCCGCCTCACATAAAGAAAGCACAAAGTTAAAATCACATTTTGGACTCAAGTCTTTTTTTTCCAATTAGTTTATTGTTTTGGAGTTACAAACCATAACATAATCAACGGAACACCTTAAATAGGATTGGACTATCTTGCATTTATTTAAGAAATATTAGGACCTTTTAGGATGTGACTAGTAGGATAGATAATAGGAAAATCCACTGGATCTGATATGCAGTGTATTTTGATTAATTGGGGCAGATCAGGATAGTACATTTTGGCCCAATTAAGTAGCTGCCCAATTAGCCAAAGTTTCAGGGAAATTGTTAAAAAAGTGTGAAAAAAAGACAAACTGAGTAAAAGATTTTGTATTTAAATGAAATAGAGAACAACTTAGAACTCTACCAATGCTACTGCAGTATTATAAAACTGTGTATTTGGTCCATATCGGTGGAGGAGTTCATTTACATAACATTCTTTTGACTTGGAAAAATGCTTAAGAATGGTATTGTAAGGCTTCATGAGATACTGAACATAATTAGTGCAGATAATAAACTGTCTTTGTACAATACTGTTGATAATTGCAACCTCTAAATCTTCATTTTCATTGCAATATTCAAGGTGACTGTCAATACCTTTAAATTCACCACAGTTTTTAGCTTGTTGAAGTAGTGAAGTTGTGTCCCTTTCACTCCCAGCTGTTTCTGGCATCTCCAAGCCTAAATGCTTAAAACCACAATAAAAAAAAAACAGATCTGATTTGTCTTTTTGCTTATTTCTCACCAACAATCAGTGACAAAAATATCTTATTTTGAATACAAACACATGCAAAATTTTAAAAACAATTCCCCTGAAATGCAGTGTTGTGTATAATGGCCACACAATTACACATGAGTAACACTAATTAGAAACTGTTCAGCAGCAGTCTCAAGCCCCAAATAAGCAGCATAGTGTCCCAAATAAATAAAGGGAATGCTGCCCATTTTCTCAATTTGCTTTTGTTCTTTAAGAGTTGTCCCATGTAGATGGCTGCCCAATTAACTGGAAACCAATGTATTTCAATTAACAGAAGGCTGTCAACAAGTTTGCACACTGAAGATCAACATGAATAATATTCTGACATGAATTGAAAATTGGTCTGTCAATGACACAAATCCAGGTGAGATTGTGAGCACAACGGAGGATACAAAGATAGTACAAGGTATTATCTAGGTATAATACAATACAATATAATACAAGGTAGATATTGAATTAGGCGCAAGAATATGCCAAAATTATATGGCGGGGGATGGGAACCAAAATGATAGCACTGAGGATAAGCCAACAGGTTTACATGCAGACGCTGGGTGTAACATGAACATAAGGAAGGACAAGCCAATGATTGGGTACAAATGCAGACAGAGCAAGACGTTAAATTGTACCACAGAGGCAAAATTCAAACAGAAGAAGAATGCAGGACAAATTTAAGTGTGTGAAGCATTCGGAAAAAAGTGATTGGTCAGTATGACAAAATGGGCATCAATGAGTTGTGGTTGAAGAAGGCCATAGTTGGGAGCTGAATATCAAAGGATCGAAAGGACAGTCAGGAAGGCATAGGCGTTGGTATGGCTCTGTTGGTAAGATAAGGAATTACATCTTTAGTAAGAGGTGACATAGGGTCAGAGAACATTGAATCTCTGTGAGTAGAGTTAAGAAATTGCAAGGGTAAAAAAAGCATTATGGGAATCATATATAGGCCTCCAAACAGCAGCTTAGATGTGGGATTGAAATTGCAAAGAGTGCTGGAAAAGGCATGTAATAAGGGCAATTACACAATTGTAATGTGGGACTTCAATATGCAAGATTGGGAAAATCAGGTTGGTTTTGGATCGCAAGAGAGGGAATTTGTTGAATGCCTACAAGAAGGCTTTGAGACCAGCTTGTGCTTGAGCCTACTCTGAGAAAGGCTATCTTAGATTGGGTGTTGTGTAATAACCCAGATCTTATCAGGGAGCTTAACATGAAGGAACCCTTAGGAGACAGTGATCATAATATGATTTAATTCATACTGCAATTTGAAAGGAAGAAGCATTAGTCACATGTATCAGTATCGCAATGGAATAAGGGAAATTACAGAGGCATGAGAGAAGACCATTCCCAGGTGGATTGGAGGAGGATGCTGATGTGGATGAAGGCCAAGCGTAGATGGCTGATGTTTCTGGGAGTAGTTCACAAGGCGCGGGATAGATATGTGTCAGGAACGGGGCCGGATGGACCCAAACGCAGGACGCAGACACTGAAGTACTAGGGGGAGGACAGGATGGGGATGCCATGGCATTTAAGGGTTAATGCAGGCGGGGCTGGATCCCAGAGTTCAGACGAGGCAGGGCAGAAGGATCCCAGAGTTCAGACGAGGCAGGGCAGAAGGATCACACAGTTCGGGTCAGGCAGGCAGATTCCTCATGGCGGGCTGCAGGGATCCTGGGCAGGGCCACCTCCCAGGCAGAAACACAGAGGCCTGGGCCAGTTGCGGACACCTGGGCAGGTGCGGGGCACAACCCTTAGGGAGCAATAGGTGGAAAAGGTAGAACCCCCGCCGGGCAGCGGCAGTCCAGCCGGACTCAGCCAACAGAGGGGATAAGTAGGAAGGGGCAGAACCACCACCGGGCAGCGGCAGTCTGGCCGGACCTGCCTGACGGAAGCAATGAGTAGAAGGAGGCAGAACCCCTGCTGGGCAGCAGCAGTCCAGCCAAATCCACTTGACAGAAGCAACAGGTAGGAAGGGGCAGAACCCCTGCCAGGCAGTGGCAGTCCAGCCGGATCCGCCCAACGGAGGCAACGGGTAGGAAGCTGGGTCCAGGGTAAGCAACAGAAATACAGTGATTCACCGGGTACTTTGGCAAAAGCAACTGAAAGTGTGGGTAAGACGAATAAGACTGAACAGTGGGGCCAGCACACCCGAGAGGAGCAGGAAAAGCATGATGAACCAGATAAAACAGGTTAAACTGACTTCAGAGCAGACAAGGAGTGGACAGACCAGGTATAGAGCTGGTTAAACCAGCTTCAGCACTAACAGGATGCAGAAAAAAACGACCACCCCAGGTCTTTGTCCCACGGCCCCTTATAAACACCTGCAGCCAAATTGGCCACAGGTGTGCCTCCTTGATCCAGGATGATCTTAACAGGCACAAAGGGGCCGGGAGGGACAGCTGTAAGACCTGGAGTCCGGAGGACTCGGAACGGACTGGACCCTGACAATATGTCCCACAGAGAAAGAAATTCTCAAATGGAAGGGGTAGGCAACTGCTGCTGACAAAGCAGATTAAGAACTGCATAAAATCCAAGGAAAGGGCATGTAAGGTAGCAAAAGTGAACGGGAAGTTGGATGATTGGGAAGCTTTTAAAATCCAACAAAAGTCTACTAAAAAGCTATAAGGAGGGAAAATATGAGAGCAGACTAGCCAATAATATAATGCAAACATCAAAATATTTTTCAGTTATAAAAAGAATAAAAGAGTTGATATGGGACCACTGGAAAATGACACTGGTGAGATAGTAATGAGGGAGAAAGAAATGGCAGATGAACTTAATAGGTACTTTGCATCTGTCTTTACTGTGGAAGACACTAGCAGTGTGCCAGAGGTTTGTGAGTATCAGGGTACAAGATTGAGTATCATTGCTATTACAAAGGAAAAAGTGTTGGGAAAACTCAAAGGTCTTAAGATGGATAAGTCACCTGGACCAGATGGCTACATCCGAGTGTCCTGAAAGAGGTAGCTGAAGAGAACAGATGAATTGGTCATAATCTTTCAAGCATCACTTGATTCTAACATTGTCCTGGAGGACTGGAAAATTACAAATGTCATTCCACTCTTCAAGAAGGGATGAAGGGAAAAGAAAGGAAATTATTGACCAGTTAACCTAACCTCAATGGTTGTGGAAGTGTTAGAGTCTGTTATTAAGGATTATATTTCTATGTACTTGGAGACTAATGATAAAATAAGTCAAAGTTAGCATGGTTTCTGTGAAGGGAAAACCTGCCTGACAAATCTATTAGAGTTCTTTGAGCAAGTAACAAGCAAACTGGACAAAAGAGAGGCAGTGGATGTCATTTACTTGGATTCTATAACCATATAACAATTATAGCATGGAAACAGGCCATCTCGGCCCTTCTAGTCCATGCTGAATGCTTACTCTCACCTAGTCCCACCGACCTGCGCTCAGCCCATGTCCCTCCATTCCTTTTCTGTCCATATACCTATCCAATTTTACTTTAAGTGACAATACCCAACCTGCCTCTACCACTTCTACTGGAAGCTCGTTCCACACAGTTACCACTCTCTGAGTAAAGAAATTCCCCCTCGTGTTACCCTTAAACTTTTGCCCCCAACTCTCAACTCATGTCCTCTTGTTTGAAAGTCCCCTACTCTCAATGGAAAAAGCTTATCCATGTCAACTCTATCTATCCCCCTCATAATTTTAAATATCTCTATCAAGTCCCCCCTCAACCTTTTACACTCCAAAGAATAAAGACCTAATTGTTCAACCTTTCCCTGTAACTTAGGTGCTGAAACCCAGGTAACATTCTAGTATATCTTCTCTGTACTCTCTCTATTTTGTTGACATCTTTCCTATAATTCGGTGACCAGAACTGTACACAATACTCCAAATTCAGCCTTACCAATGCCTTGTACAATTTTAACATTACATCCCAACTCCTATGCTCTGATTTATAAAGGCCAGCATACCAAAAGCTTTCTTCACCCCCCTATCCACATGAGATTCCACTTTCAGGGAAATATGCACCATTATTCCTAGATCACTCTGTTCTACTGCATTCTTCAATGCCTTACCATTTACCATGTATGTCCTAATTTGATTAGTCCTACCAAAATGTAGCATCTCACACTTATCAGCATTAAACTCTATCTGCTATCTTTCAGCCCACTCTTCTAACTGGCCTAAATCTCTCTGCAAGCTTTGAAAACTTACTTTATTATCCACAACGCCACCTATCTTAGTATCATCTGCATACTTACTAATCCAATTTACCACCCCATCATCCAGATCATTAATGTATATGACAGACAACATTGGACCCAGTACAGATCCCTGAGGCACACCACTAGTCACCAGCCTCCAACCTGACAAACAGTTATCCACCACTACTCTCTGACATCTCCCATCTAACCACTGTTGAATACATTTTACTACTTCAATATTAATACCCAATGATTGAATCTTCCAATTTTCAGAAGGTGTTTGACAAGGTGCCACACATGAGGTGTATAACAAGATAAAATCCTATGTCATTGCAGGAAAGATACTGGCATGGATAGTGGAATGGCTGACAGGCAGGACATAGTGAGTGGGAATAAAAGGGGCCTTTTCTGGTTGGCTGCCAGTAACTAGTGGTGTTTGTCAGGGGTCAATATTAGAACTGCTGCTTTTTACATTGTTTGTCACTGATTTAGATAATGGAATAGATGGCTTTCTAGCTAAGTATGCAGATGATATGAAGATAGGTGGAGTGGTAGGTAGTGTTGAGGAAGCAATGCGATTTCAGTAGGACTTGGACAAATTGGAAGAATTGGCAAAAAAGTGGCAGGTGGAATAGAGTGTTGCCAAATGCATTTCGGTAAAAGGATCAATATAGTTTGGACTACATTTATATGGGAGGAAGGTTCAAACATCAGGGGTCCAGATGGACTTAGGTGTCCTCATGCAAAACTCCCAGAAATTTAATTTACAGCTTGAGTCTGTGATAAAGAAGGCAAATGCAATGTTGCCATTTACTTCAAGGGGACTATAAAAGTAGGGAGATAATGTTGAGCCATTATAAGACACTAGTCAACAGTTTTGGGCTCTGTATCTCAGGAGGAATGTGTTGTCATTGGAGAGAGTCCAGAGGAGGTTCATGAGGTTGATTCCAGAATGGAAGAGTTTGGCAAGAACGTTTGAGGAACATATGAGGAACGATTGGCAGCTTTGGGCCAATGCTCACTGGAATTTAGAAGAATATGGGGGGAATCTCATTGAAACCACCGAATTTTGAATGGACTAGACAGGGTGGATGTGGAGAGAATGTTTCCTATGGTGAAGGTATCCAGAACAAGAGGGCACTGCCTCATAATTAAGGGGTGACCTTTGAGTACAGAGGTAGGGAGGAATCTGTTAAGCCAGAGAGTAATAAACCTGTAGAATACTCTGCCAAATTCTGCGATAGAGGCCAAGTCCGTGGGTATACTTAAGGTGGAGGTTGATCAATTCCGGAATGGACAAGACATCAAAGGGCATGGTGAGAAGCCAGGTGATTGGGGTTGTGTGGGATCCAGGATCGGCCATGATGGAATAGCGGAGCAGACTCGATGGCTGAATAGTGTTATTCTGCTCCTATTTCATATAGTCTTATAGCTGCAAAGGCAGAGTATTTTCTTACACAATGAAAGACTGATAATGTTGATTTTCAAAAGAACCTAAATGTCTTGCACACACATCAATGAAAGTGAAAATTCAAGTGCCTCAAGAGACAAGGAGCACAAATGGTGTTTGGCTCTTAATGTGGGAGGCTTTGATTACAGGAGTAAAGATAACGCTGCAACTATATAGTGCCTTGATGAAGCCATTCCTGGTATACTGTTAAAATCTCTAGACCTAGGAGAGGACATACTTGCCATAGAGGAAGTGAAGAAATGTTTTATTGAACCAATTCCATCGATAGAGGGTTGGATATATGGGGAGGGATTGAGGAGAGTGCTAGAATGTAGAAGAATAAGAGATCGCATTGAATCATCCAAATTTCCTCCAGAGCTCAACAGCTTGGATGCAGGGAGGATATGTCTCCTAACTATCGAGTCTAATACCAGGGGTCCCAGAGTCAACTGAAGTAGTTGATGACTTGAGATTGAGATGGGGAGAAATTACTTCAGAGGATGGTGATTCTAAAAAATATTCTTTCCTTGATAGCTGCAGAACGTAGTCCTTAAATCATCAGAAGCAGAAATTGAAAGGTTTTGAATAGTAATGGAATCTAGGTACAGTGTAAAACAATGGGATGAATGTAGAAAATCAGCCATAATCTGGCTGAAAAACAGCAATTCAAATAATCAGATGGCTTTCTTTTATCCTTACATTTGTATGTTTTCATGATTTTTGAGTTAGCTTTATTACATTTAATATTTCATGGCAGAAGAAAATGAACATATGAAGTGTTAATTACCATAAAACAAATATCATTGCTTATTTACTCAAAACTACAGCATCTTGTATAAAGTATGAATGGACAATTAAAGCCACAATCACTGAGTTCAATATAAAAACATTTTGAGACTCATAAGCTCCCTGGAGTCGTTTCCTGACCACAGCTGCAACTCAAACACTGCTCCAGAGAATTGAGCACATAATCTAGGCTGACGTATTACTGCACGACTGAAAAGGTGTTAATCTGTCAAAGGACCGAATAGTTTAATGCTTCACCTGAATCTCATTGCAGGTCAAAGTCAATTTCAATCCAATGTGTGTAATTGTCAACATTAACCATGCTGTTCTATTTAAAGATTTTGTCTTATTTGACGGTAGACTAATAAGAGAGGGGGGTGGATGCAACATTGTGAGTGATGATCATTTAAAGCAAGTGTGACCTGCTTTAAATGGGTTGAACCTTCAAAGGGAAGTGAAACATTGCTAGGGCAGATGACAGCATCAACTGAAGGAGGAAAGCTTGGAAAAATGCTCAAAAGAGGTATTATAAAGCTTTGTAGAATACTGCATGGAAACAGGTTCTCAGTCCATTGAGTCCACACTGATCAACTACCATCCATTTACACTAATTTCATATTAATCCCATTTTCCATTCCCCCACATTTTCATTAACTCCACTCATCTATCATTGGGGGCAATTTACAGCAGCCAATTGATCTACCAACCCTCATGGCTCCAGGATTTGGGAGGAAAATGTCACACCCATACGAAACACTTTCGGGTCAGAAGAGAAGCAGACGTATTCCTCACAAGCATGACCCAGACTAACCGCTGTACCTCCTGGGCAAGATTGAGCTCAGATTTCCAGATGGTCCCATGAAAACTTTGCTGAGGGGATTGAATTCACCCACAATCAAGAAATCTTGCACATAAATGTTTAGAAGATACTATAAAAGTCAATGGCAAGAATCGCATTCCATCAACCTGGGGATAGTACCTGAAGAAGTTTAGTTACCTCCTGAGAGGTCAGGTTAAATAACAAAAATCTACATGCCACACCCTCAGCTCTCACCAGCAACATCCTCCATAAAATAGGACTTAAATAGTAAGCAATCAGTAGCGTACACTGTCTGTCCATTAGCTAATGGACTTGGAGATAATTGAATGGAAACTTGTACTACTGGTCAACAGTAATGTGGAGATCATTGTGATTAATGTGCAGTCTTCCATCTCACAACTTTTTAAATGGCAGCTTTTTGCTAACTAACGTGTTCTGAGGTCATTAACAAAGAGTGGTGTTAGCTGGAGTATTTAACAACATGTTTTATGTAAAAAGAATGAAAGCAAAAAATACTGGGTTGGAACTTGCCAGTGGTGACCTGTCAATCTTGCCACTGAGTAACAGAGCAAGTAAGAAATCATAACCCCCACCCCAGATTTGCCAACTTCAATTTGCTTTTTTGTTTTGGGTCTTATGCAAACACTTTGAGGTCATTTAGTACATTAGATAAACCCCACCCACAACTTTTAAAAATGAGCAGAAAGGATATTTAGTTGGCTAAAACTTTGATTTATTTTTAGGTTATCTAACCTGTGAATGTTTCTCCATGCCCCTAACATTCAAAAATTCAAAATCATTAAAATCAAAGGAGTTTTTTTTTAAATCAAAAGCCTACAATAACAAATTCTGGTTAAGCAATCTCAATAAATTAAAGTAAATATAAGTGAACTATTTTAGTCCCTGATATTTGTTGTTCTCCATTGAAATAAATGGACACACTGTTCCATCACCAATTCAACCAGACAATTCATAGATTTCCCTATACAGTATAACTGTTGAGGAAATGTAATCGTTTCACCCTCTGCCAATGGAGTAATCCAGCAGTCACAAGTTCCCATCACATTCGGGAATCTCTCAGTTACATAGTAATCTTAAACTTGATGAGTAATTATTTCTGAAGTGTAGTTATTCTTTTTTAGCAAATGTTTTAAGCAACTTATACAATGCAGAGAAAGCTTTACAAATGTCACTTAATTGCTCCTTGATACAGTTGGCCCTCCTTATCCGCGAGGGATACCAAAAAACGTGGATGCTCAAATCCGTTACTTAGCCTGACCAATGCGGAACCCTGGATCTTATTTAACGTGTCTCAGTGCGGTGGACTTCAGGACCCGGCACAGCTCCGAATCTGCAGTGTTTCTGTTCATGAAAATAATCACGAAGTAATTAAGCAATCGGAAAGAGGTGAAACGCCTTTGATCATTGGAAAAGCGTTAGGCTACAGTCAGTTAACAATCGGAACAATTTTACTGGAACTTGTGAAAAGTCCTGCCCCGATGAAAGCTACAGTTATTACTAAGCAAAGCAGTGGTTTGATTATTGAAGTACATACGTTTCATAAGTGTTTTATATGCATAGAAAGGTAAAATGTATACTATATACTACGACAAACGTTAGACTAACTGATGCTAAATAATACCAGATGTACATGTTCCGACTTCAAATCTGACTTAAAGACAGGCTCAGGAACGGAACTCATTCATAACCCGGGACTGCCTGTACTTTTAAATCATCGCTAGATTACTTATAGAAATTATACAGTGTAAATGCTATGTAAATAGTTGTTATACTGTATTGTTTAGGGAATAATGATAAGAAAAAATAGTCTGTACGTGTTCAAATAACGAGTGCTGGAGAGAGAACTTCCGGGTTTTCCTAATCTGTGGTTGTTTGAATCTGCACATGCAGAACCCACGGATAAGGAGGGCCAACTGTATATGCAATGTGTGTAACACAGAATGGTTTCAGCTTGGATGTATTTGTATGCAATTCTTGAGATTAAATTCGACAGAAGAATTCATTTTTGTTGAGTTACTGCTCCTGTCTTTGAGATATGCACCTAGGACGAGGGTCACAAAAGTACTCAGATAAGAATTATGCTAGGTTTATGGGATATAAGAAAGGGTAACTTTGCTGTGCAAATTGGAATCTTCAGCTGGGTTGCAACCAGCACTAAAAGACAGAGACGGAAAGAGAGAGACAGAGAGAGAGAGAGACAAACAGACAGACAGAGACAGAGACTTTCAAAAGGGATCTGACATCTGAGGTTCCGTCTGATATTATATGAATTAGTTTATTGATATGTTGAGAAGTATTACTTCGGTCTTCTCTTCATTGTATTAAGTATTGTTTTTCCCTTCTTTATTTTAACTTTTATATAGCTCCAAAAAAGGAATTTCTTATACTCTTTAATATGTGTATAGTGCCCCCTTGATTGTGGATATCTTTTGTTAATGAACCAGGAAAGAACAAGGAACAAAATTTCAAAATATTTTCATTGAAGGGACTAACATTTAATATTCCATCTGAAACTCAACACCTCTGGCAGTGCAGCACATCCTCAGTAATCCATTGGAATATCAGTCTAGAGTTTTGTGTTCAGGCTTTTGAGAGTCATTAAATGAGGTTAACTAATTAAAGATCATGGCTTCTCTGGGGAAATTAATTAAATATCAGGACTACACCAGGGAAATTAATTAAGGTCAGAGTTTTGCTGACAAACTTAATTAAGTTTAAAGCATCATTGGGGAAAATTAATTAGGATGAGAGAATCCCTAGGGAAATAAATTCATATCTTGGCTTTGGATGGAAAATAAATTATAATTCAGGGTGTGGCTGCACAAGGGACAAAATTATTTGAGGTCAGGACTTTACATTAGAAATTAATTATGGTGTATTGTTTTACTGGGGAGAAATTAATTCAGGTGGGAGCTTCACTGGGGAAATTCATTAAAGTTCAATTCCTCACTGGGGAAAATTAATTATGGTTGAGATTTCACTGGTGGAAATTTATTACAGAAAATTGGTTTACTGGAAAAGTAATTAGAATTTCACTGGGGAAATTAATGAAAGTGATGGATTCACTGGGAGAAATTCATTAAATATCACTGCATCACTGGGGAATTGAATTAAGTTAGAACCACAGGTAGAAATTCATTACAGAGCATTGCATTACTCTTTGGTGGGTGGATTAATTCATGAGAGCAATTAGTTAAAGATCACTACCTCTGTGGAAACCAATTAGAGTTACAAAATTGCTGGGGAAAATTAACTTCAGATCAGGACTTCTCTGGACATTATGCCATTGAAGGAATCAACAAAATTGTATGAAAAGATGCCCAGCTGTAGAGTCATTACTGTTCTTATGGTAAACAGGGAGCCATAGAACTCAAGTCCATGTTAATCATTGAAACTGGAGGAGGGTGGGAAAATATTTCCAAGAGAATAATTAATTGCAATATGTTGACTTTATTAAAGTGCCCATTGTGTATTTAACTTGTCTGCTTATATCTCCCTGAAGAATCTCTTCAGCTTCAGCACAGCCGTCGAGACTTTCAAGTTTATCAGCAAATTTGGATATCATACTCTTGATTCCTTCATCCAGATCGTTTGTATAGCAAACAACTGGCATCTCAAACTCATTCCTGTAACATTGAATAAGTCAAGATGTCCCAACACAAATGATTCCTTTATTCTTACACCGTTTTCTGTCTATTAATTAACCATTCTTCAGCATCAATGTACTACCCTTATAAACCTGCCCATTAATTTTGTTAAATAAATGCTAATGAGGGATCTCATCAATGGCCTTCAGAAGTCCATATATTCTACATCTGCTGGTTTGCCTTTATCTATTCTCTGAGATATATTTTTAAAAAGATTCTCTAATATACTATCAAATACAATTCTATTTCATAAATCCTATGTTCTTTCACCACATCTCCAACAATTAATTTCAAAGTTTCCTGGTGGTGTAGATTTTCATCACGCTTAGTATCAGCTAATCACAGCATTTAAGTAAGTGAGAAATTAGAAAGGGGAGCAAAAATACTGGTATATTCAGAAAAGTTTTGTGAAATGTAACAATATGAATCCTGTGTTTACAGTGTTTCTGTTCTGTGTAGATCACATCATACATTACTTCAGTTAATTTCAGATTTTCTCCCCCACAAAATGGGTCATCATTTAGTCCTGAGTGAAAAGGCGAATACATAGTTAAAACTGTCTCCTGCGTGCATGCTTTTATTTAATTTTTATGTAGTTGCTCAGACACAGAAAAAACCCAGGAACTTGAAATTGCTCACTCTGTCCACTTCTGATCCCTCTATGAGGACTGGTTTGTGTTCACTCATCTTACATTTTCTGAAGTTCACACTCAGCTCTTTGGTCTTACTGACATTAAGTACAAGGTTGTTGTATGACAACACTCAACTAGTTGGCATATATCTTGCTCCTGTACATCCCCTCATCATCATCTGAGATTCTTCCAGCAATGTTTATATCACCAGCAAATTAATAAACGGCATTTGAGCTATGCCTAACCACACAGTCATGGGTGTAGAGAGATTACAGCAGTGGGCTAAGAACACATCCCTGAGGCGCACAGTGTTGATGGTCTGCAAGGTGAATATATTATCACCAATCCGCACAGGTTCTGGCCTTCCAGTTAGGAAGTTGAAAATCCAGTTGCAGAAGAGGTACAGAAGCCCAGGGATCTGTAGCTTTTCAAATCAGGACTGTAGAAATGATGGTGTTGAACGCCGAGCTATTGTCAATGAGCAGCATCCTAACATAGGTATTTGTATTGTCCAGGCGATCCAAGGCTGCGTGAAGAGTCATTGAGACTGCATCCGCCATGGACCTACTGTGGTGATAGGCAAATTGTAGTGGGTCCAATCTATGATATCTGATATTATGTTTTGGATTGAACAACATGAAAAACTGGGAGTTAACGTTTTGTCATATATAACTGCAACTGAGATAACATAAAAATATGGTTGTCTTTAAAAATTAAATTTTAAAGATAACATAAATTATGAATAAAATAAATCAGGCATTCAGATAGGATAAATTCCTCTGAAAGTACGACTATAATTCATTCAAGGTTTAATTACTCAGGATTTATCCACTCAGCTTAATTTGTGGAAATATTTATCTTCCATATATTTCCTCCTGGAGCAAAAGGTGTCTGATGTTCTTTCATATTAGGGTTTTGCTGTAAAGTTAGATACACATTATAACTTATGCAATGATACATGATTCTGGATCTTTAATTACAGAAGATTACGCAAAGGCTAAATTAATGGCTATGTTGGGAACTGGCATTTACAGTAGTTTATTGCATTGGCTTACAGAGTATACTAAATTATAAATAGTATAAAATATAGTTTGGATTATTACCATACGTACTTAACACAATTATGCTAAACAACTGTGGTAATATTAATTGAGGCCACCCATTTAAAATCAGATTAGTATCTCTGTTAGAATAGCATGGAAAGTAATATTGAATGACTAGATTTTATTCAAAAAGTAACAAGTGAGTTCCTCAGATTGGGAAGATAAATTCCCTATTTTTGGGGAAAAAAATAACTGCAATCATGTCATGCCCACGCACTTCAGTATTGAGAGATCTGAAGTCAGGGAGGTCACTAATTTTGAGCTCCATATATGGGAGTGATGTGGCAGCAGGTGGGTGTGAAATGAAGGCCATTGCTGAAGAGTGCTGCTGCCTTTGGAACACTTTGAATAGTTTTATGAAGATATTGAAGAATAGAGAATACATTAAAAGTAAATTTAATGTGAAAGAAGCAGCAGAAAAGCAAATAGAAAGGGTCAGGACAATGGTAACACAAAGAAATTGAAAGTTGATAAAAGAATGGTCAAATCTTTTTATAGTTAGGAATTTAACTACCCTGCTAATTAGTTCAATACAACATCTTGGGCCAAAGGGCCTATACCTGTGACACACACACACAATGCTGGAGCAACTCAGCAGGTCAGGCAGCATCTATGGTAGGGGCTCCTAACCTTTTTTTTAATCTCATGGTCCCCAGATTGATATCCCCTGATCTATGCAGGGGAATAAACTGTCAATGTTTTTGGCCAAGACCGTTCATAAGGACTGAAAAGGAAGAAGGCAGAAGCCAGATAAAGCAATTTTGCATGTGATATGAATGCTTCGAGATGTTGGTCCTGGCTAGAATCAGCATCTGCCTCAGCAAGGATCTGGACCTACTGCAATTTGCTTATTGCCACCATAGGCCTACAGCAGATATGATCTGAATGGCTTTCCACGTGGCCTTGGATCAGCTGGACAATACAAATAGTGATGTCAAGATGCTGTTTATCGACTATAGCTCAGCATTTAACACCATCACCTACAATTCTGATTGAAAAGCTACAAGTTCTAGGCCTCTGTACCTCCTTCTGCAACTGGAACCTTGATTTCCTAACTGGAGGACCACAATCTATGCAGATTGAAAACAATAACTCCATCTTGCTGACCATCAACAGTGGCACACATAAGGATAAGGCTCTCTCTACACCCAACACTGTGTGGCAAGGCATAGCTCAAATGCCATCCATAAATTTGCTGATAATATAACCATTGTTGGCAGAATCTCAAATGGTGATGAAAGGGCATACATGAACAAGATAAACCAGCTTGTTGAGTAGTATTGTAGCACAATATTGCACTCAACATCAGTAAGATGAAAGTGCTGATTGTGGACTTCAAGAAGGGTAAAACAAAAAAACAAGGGAACACAAACCAATCCTCATTGAGGGAGTGAGCAATTTCAAGTTCCTGGACGTCAATATCTCTGAGGACCTAACCCAAATGCAACGTATTGATGCAGCTATAAAGAAAGCAAGACAGTGGCAATATTTCATTTGAGTTTGAGGAGATTTGGTTTGTCAGCTAAAACACTCCTAAACTTCTACAAATATACTGTGGAGAGCATTCTGATTGGCTGTATCACCATCTGGTGTTGGGGTGGGAGCTGCTGCACAGGATTGAAGTAAGTTGCAGAAACCTGTAAAATTTTGTCAGTTGCATCGTATCCAACTCATCTTCTAAGACTGGTGCCTTAGGAAGGTGACAGCTATCTTCAAGGATCCCCACCACCCAAAATATGCCCTCTTCTCACTGTTACTATCATGAAGGAAGTGCAGAAGCCTGAAGGCACACATTTAGTAATTCAGAAACAGCTTCTTTCCCTCTGCCATCTGATTTCTAAAT
Organism: Hypanus sabinus; assembly: GCF_030144855.1. Classification (NCBI taxonomy): domain Eukaryota; kingdom Metazoa; phylum Chordata; class Chondrichthyes; order Myliobatiformes; family Dasyatidae; genus Hypanus; species Hypanus sabinus. The sequence continues at coordinate 69,539,040 of NC_082713.1, read as the reverse complement.
GGACATTGAACCCATAAACTACTTGTTTTATTTCAGTTTTTCTCTGTATTTATTTTTTATGCATTTCATTGTACTGCTACTGTAAAGGTAACAAATTTCACAACATATGCCAGTGAGAGTAACCTGCACTCTTCTCTGATTTTGATACTGAGCAGACTTGCAGGTGAAGCATTGCCTCAACTGGAAGCACTGCTTGGGGCCCTAAATTGTGGTGGGGGGGGAAGGTGAATGAGCAGTGTAGCATTTGTTCCATTTCAGTGAAGAGGGGCAAATAAAAAATGGAGTCACAGAGAGCATGACCCCTGTGGAAAGTGAAGAGTGGGGCAGAGATAATGATGCATTAATGGTAGAAACCCATTGAAAATGGTGAAAATTACGGAACATTGAGTGCTCGATGTGGATTCTCATGGGGTGGTAGGTAAGAAGTGGGAGGTGGAATGACGGTAGATGATCGAAAACTAAGAGAGATGCAGGTGAGGGAAGCATCAATGTTAGAGGAAAGAAAGCCCCGTTCTTTGAAAAAGGTGGACACCTTCGATGTTCTGGAATGGAGTGTACTATTCTATGTTATATATCATTTGACTTACCTCATTTAGTAACATCAGAAATATGCTAAATACAATGAAACATCATATTTTTATCTGAATTTTTTTTAAAAATCATATTCTAGTGTAGTAATTACTAGCAAACCCAACATTTACTTTCTGTTCCTGGATATTGACATATCAAAAAGCAGATTTTTTTCTATATGTCAGATCAGCAAGGACACAAAGTACTTATAGATACATCAAAGTAACCAGTAGGACCCAATAACCTGTAAGTAGCTGATACAGTTAAATAATATTAGACACAAAATGGTGGGGGAACTAGACACATCAGACAGCATCAATGCAAGAGAATAAAAAGTTAGCATTTCATTCTAATATCATTGATAAAAGGATAGCAAAAGGTGGAAGCAGAAGTCAGAAAAAGGAGGAGGGGAGGACGTAAGCTGGCAGGTGTTAGGTGGGACCAGATGAGGGGGAAGGTTGGTGGGTGGGTGTGTAAGGGTGGGGGGTGCATGAAGTAAGAAGCTGGGAGGGGTAGGTGAAAAAGGTAAAGGGAAGAAAATGGAAACTGATGAGAGAGGATGGTGAACCACAGGAGAAAGAGAAAGAGGAGAAGAACCCGAGAGAGGCAATGGGCAGGTGCATCACTTGTCATGCATGCAGGGAAGTCAGGGGTAGGGTTGAGTAGACAAGGGACAAGTATACAAAGTGTAATCCCTAAGGAAAGTGGAGAGGGAGGGGCAGGAAAAGATATGCTTTATATCATCCTCTTCCCTCACCACAAGCAGGGCTCCAAATAGTTCTTCCAGGTGAGGCAATACTTCATCTGTGAGTCTATTAGAGTCACCTATTGTGCTTGGTGTTTCCAGTGAGGCCTGCTCAATGATCATGAGACCTAATGTAGATTCTGAAACTCTTTTGTCAAGTGCCTTCAATCTATACACTGCAATAAGTATGATTTCTCCAGTGACTACATTTTTGAATATAAGTTCCCATTCCCATTCTGGTGTGTCTGCCTTTGGTCTCCCATGTTGCCAAGATGAACCCAAACTCAGGTTGAAGAAGCAAAACCTCATACTCTGTCCGGAGAGCCTCCAACCTAATGGCATGTACATTGATTTTTCTATCTTCTGGTAATTTCTTCTCCTCCCCCCTCCCCTATTTTTCCATTCCCTATTCAACTGACCATCACATACCTCTGTTTCTGCTCCCTCCATAAATGCAGTCTGATTTGCTGAGCTTGTGTGTGTGTGTGTGTGTGTGTGTGTGTGTGTGTGTGTGTGTGTGTATGGTGTGTGTGTGTGTGTATGGTTGTGTGTGTGTGTTTCTCAAGATTTCCTGCATTTACAAAATCTCTTGTGTTTATGAATAGTATGAGATCTTCCGCTGAACACTGTGGTATGAGGTCATCAGACCAGAAGACTATAACAAATTCATATAAAAGTAAAGCATCAGCTCCTTGTGGCTACTCTGCCATTCAATAAGTAACTTCATTGATCCAACCATCCTGACTCCACTTTCCTGCCATTTCCATATAACCCTGGATTCTCCTTCTGAATAGTGATCTATCTATCTCTGTCTTAAGTACACAGGAATATAATTCACGCACTGTACTCGGTGACAGGGTGCACTTGGGAATTGGTAGGGAGGGTACGTAGAGGAGATGACAAAGAGCGTTATTGATAAAGAGGTCACGTCTACTCAGTGTGGTCAATGAGCAATTATGCAAATGAATTTTCAAGAAGTGTGTTACTTACCTGTACTTCAGTAAGGGTCTCTTTTCTGAAATCTGCAACCCAGAGTAGTCAATAGTTATTAAGTAACCAGAGGCCATTGAATTTCATGTTGGATTCCTTGCAGGCTAAGATAAAGTTATTTGTAGTCCATTCCTATTTATCAATTACTGGGCTTCTGTAACATAATATCCTAATACATAGGAACAGAATTAGGCCTTTTGGCCAATCAAGTCTGTTCTGCCATTTCATCATGGCTTATTATTATCCCTCTCAACACCATCCTCTGCCTTCTCCCTGTAACCTTTGAATGTCCTTACTATTTAAGAACCTATTAGACTCTGCTTTAAGTATACCTAATGACTTGGCTTCCACAGATTCATGAATCTCTCCCTAAGGGAATTCCTCCTCATCTTTGTTTTCAAGGGACATTCTTGTACTCTGAGGCTGCGTCCTCTGGGGCTAGACTCTCTCAGTATTGGATACGTCCTTTTATCATCAATTCTATTTATGTCTTTCAATATTCAATAGATTCCAATGTGATCCCCTGAATCTTCAAAACTCCAGTGGGTACAGGCCTAGACCCATCCACACTCATCATATGTTAACCCTTTCATTTCTGGGTTATTTCTCATGAACCTGCTTTGGATCCTCCCTAATGCCACCACATCATTTCTTATATAAGGATCAAAAATTCCTCACAATACTCCAACTGTGGTCTTACCAATGCATTATAAAGTCTCAGATTTACATCTTTGCTTTTACCTTCTAGACCTCTTGAAATAACTGTTAACATTTCTACTGCCAATTCAACTTGCAAATTAACCTACAGGGAAATCTGCACAAGAACTCCCTTATCCCTTTGAACTCCTGATTTCTGAATTTGTTCTCCATTTAGAAAATACACTATGATCTTATTCCTTCCATGAAAGCGCATGACTGTACGCTACACTACAATGCATTCCATTGGCCACTTCTTTGCCCATTCTCCTAATCTACCTGTCAACTTTGCATATTCCCTGCTTTCAAAACACTATCTGCCTCTCCTCCGATCTTTGTGGCAAACCTGGCCACAAAACCATCAAATCCATCCAATTCCTTCTGCAGGCTCCACTGCCTGCCCTTTTGCCTATTTTTAGTATCATCTACAAATTTGGCCACAATGAAATCAACTCCTTCATCCAGATCATTGATATCTAACAAGAAAAGAAATGGTTCCACCACTGACCCCTACGGAACACCTCTAGTCACTGACAGTCAACCATAAATGGCCCCATTTATTTCTGTTCTTTACCTTCTGAAAGTCAGCAAACCTTATGTGCATGTGAGTATCTCTCCAAAACTACCATGGGCTTTTATCTTGTTTAGCAGTCTCACGTGTGGCACCTTGTCAAAGGACTTAAAAAAGCTGACTCTTTGTTTGTCCTGTCTGTTATTTCCTCAAAGTATTTCAATGTATTTGTCAGGCAAGATTTACGCTTAAGGAAACCATGTTGATTTTGGTCTATTTTATCGTGCCTCCAAGTAACCCCAAACTTCATCCTTAATTATGGAATCCAATATCTGCCGAGCCACTGCAATCAGGCTAACTAGCCTACAACTTCTTATCTTATGCCTCCCTCCCTTCTTAAAGAGTGAAGTAACAATTGCAATTTTCTAGTCTTCCAGAAGCATTCCAGCAACTAGTGATTCTTTTAAGATCACTACTAATACCTCCACAATCTCTTTAGCTAACTCTTTCAGAAGTCTGTGGCGTAAACTTATCTATCTTCCGGCCTTTCAGCTTTCCAAACTCACTCTGCTAACTATTAGCTACTATTACACTCACTTTTGTCCACTGACACGTTCCAATTTAGGCATACTGCTGATATCTTCCACGGTGAAGACTGACAGAAAATATTTATTTGATTCATCCAGCATGTCTTTGTCCCCTATTTCTACCTGTCCAGTGTCATTTTCCAATAGTCCAATATCCACTCTCATCTCTCTTTTGCTCTTCATATATCTGAAAAATCGTTTGGTATAGTATTCTATATTATTGGCTAGCTTACCTTCATATTTCATCTTTTCTTTCCTTATTGCATTTACAGCTGCTGGCTGTTGGTTTTTAAAATCTTCCCAATCCTCTAAATGCCCATTCATGTTTTCAATTTTATATGGCTTCTCTTTTGCATTTATGCTGACTCTAATTTCCCTTGTCAGCCACGGTTGCCTCATCCTCCCATTAGAATGTTCTTCTTCTTTAGAGTGAATCGATTAGAGGCATTCTGAATTACTGTCCAAAACTCCAGCCATCGTTGCTCTATCTTCCCTGATTGTGTCAACTTTTACCAGCTCCTCTTTCATGCCTCTATAGTTTGTTTTTTCTCCACTGCAATACCAACACATCTGATTTTAGCTTCACCCACTAAAATTGCAGAGTGAATTGTATTATGTTTTGATTACTGCCTCCAGTTTTCCTTTTATCTTAAGCTCCCTAATCAAATTTGGTTCATTGCACAACACCCAATCCAGGATTGCCCTTTCCCTAGTGGGTTCAACCACATTGCTCTCAAAAGCTATCTCATAGGCATTCTACAAATTGTTTTTTGTGACCCATCACTAATCTGATTTTCACAATCTACCTGTATGTTGAAATCCCCCATGACAGTCGTAACATTGCCCTTTTTACATGTTTTTTCTGTCTCCTGTTGTAATTTGTGCCCCATGTCTTGGCTAATATTTATAGATTGTATATAACTCCAATCAAGGTCTTTTTACCCTTGTTGTTTCTTAACTGACCCACATTGATTCTACATCTTCTGATCCTATGTTACTTCTTTCTGAGGTTTTGATTTCATGATTTACCAACAAAGCCACCCCACTCCCTCTGCCCATGTTAAAGTCCAATAATTAATCTTTCTGCTACTTAGTGATGCCCAAAACTGGGCACCTGGCAGAAACCATAGCCCTTGTGTCTCTCAATCCTTGCGACAGAGAACTGTGTCTTTTCCCCTGACTATACTATCTCCAAAGACAACAACATTTCTCTTCTCTCTCTCCTATTGAATCACTTCCTGAATGACAGTCCCATGACTCAGTTTCTTATCGTTCCTACAGACCCGACTCTTATCCCACAGGGCGCAATAATCTCAGACCTGTTGGGCAAGCTCAATAGATGAGGCTCCTCCAGCACTGCCTTTTGGATTCATCTACCTGGCAGGCTCACAGTCACAAGCTTTGGCCAAATATGAAGCAGTTAATGTAATGGGTGTGGGTGCTTTCTGAAACTTAGCATCCAGGTAGTTCTCCCCTTTCCTGATGCAACATGATGTTTGAAGCTCACATTCAAGAGGTTGAACCTGAATTCCTTGAACAGCCAACACATGCTGCAGATGTGGTCACCAGAACCACAATATGATCCACCATCTAAAACACACTTCCTGCTAACTTCAAGTGCTTTTAACTCTGCCATCCCTATTTAAGATTGCATGGGAACAGTGTCAGTATTCACAGCAGCAACCAAACATTTAGCACTTTCTGCCTGAACTGTTGTTAGAGTTCTATGAGTGGGAGTATTATCACTGACCTCATGTGTGCCTATGGTGCTGTTCACTACTGTGTTCACAAGTAAAGAATTGTAAAATATTCACTCCTTGATACTTCTTGATGTTTCCTACTGTCTTAAACAGCAAGCTACCATTGGATCAGTCATTTTGCACCTCTATCTTCAGGCACCTGCCTCTCAGTGCCCCCAGAATCCCCTGCAACAGAATTTGATTGAGAATGTACAAGATCAATACTGCAGAGAAAGCTATCATGCAACGTCTGAGTAGAGAGTAACAGAGTTAAAATTTCAGTTTTGATGAGCTACTTTCAAAATGATAATAATTAAAGACAAACATGTTTGAAGTTGCAGAGAAATTTGCAGGTGCAGTGCACTAGGATAGGTGTGGAATGAGCTGCTATAGAAGAAAACAAATAGGGCAGAGGACAAGAGAGATTCAATTTCAAAATAAGATTTTTATGATTTTCAAGGTTATGAAAACTTTATGGGGATGTAATTATGAAACAACTATCTGAAAATACCAAAGGAATTACAAAGGATTGCAGGAAATTTGAAATAAAAGTGCTGGTGGTGTTCATTACCTAATTATTCTTTCATACTCCCTGTTGAATTCAGCAAGTTGTACTGTGCCTAAGGTGTGGTGCTCTTTCTCGAGATTGTGTTGAACTTTGCTGGATCAGTGAAGAAAGCTGATGACAGAAAGCCAGACCTGGAGAATTAAAGTGATAGATGACTGGAAGGTTGGGATCACTCTGAGAATCTCAGTGTAATTGACACAGTATCATGGTCACTCAGTAATTCCACATAACATTACTGCATTCATAGCTCTGCTAGCCTGACTTCTTTCTTCCTTTTATTACTTTAGTTTTCACCTTGTAGATGATAGAGCATGACCTATCATCTGAGTTGTTAGTGGAGGCACTGATTACTAGTCCAGTAATCTTTCCACCAGCATTCCAAACCCCCCCCCCCCACCCACTCTGCATACACACTGCCTCCATTACTTTGTATCTTAAAACTAGTTTTATGTTTTATATTTGTTTTTGATATCATCAACCTGGAATATTAACCGTGTTTGCCTCTCCACAAATTTTATTGGATCTGATGGATATTTCCAATGTTTTCTTATTTATTTTAGATATTCAAAATTGCAATGTTTTGCCTTTGCATTGTTGCATTTGAGCTGAGATCTGAATGTTAAGTAGGAGTCCTGATTGATGGACTTGACACTTCCAGCTCTTTGTGGGGTACTTCATCTTGATCCTTGGGTATTGACATGGTATTGACCCTTCCGGCTGTCCGCTCTGAGCTTCTGGCAGATTGTTCACATAACTCAACTCCTTTGAATTCTATGGATAGAATCCAGCTCTGCTCCTCTCCACCTCCTGCACAAAACTTTGAACTGTGTCACTGAAGCCAGCTCCCTCTTGATATTTAAATGTTATTTTTTAAGTCAGAATTTCCTTTAGAAAAGCTCCGACTACCATCTGGAGCCACACTGTAGCTCCTTTGAGGGCTGTGAAGAAAATGCTGGAAATATACACCAAATTAGGTAGTCGAGGGAGAAATAGTGTTAATGTTTCAGATCATTGATTATCCATCAGTTCTGGAATCATTAGAAATCAAACTTGAGAGGATAGAAAGTGGAGAGGACAACGGGTATGTCTAAACTGATGAGGAGAGACTGAATGACAAACGTCGGAGAGGTGCTGACTAAGAGAGGAAAGTGAAGACTGGTTAGTCCCACGTCTGTCTCAATGAAGTATACACAAGGGAGATGAATAAAAGAGGAAGGGGAAAAGAGAAAGGACAATCCTGGAACTGTGGCATAAACACTGGAGTAGAAAACCACTCCAGATGCTGGAAGCCTGCTGTGACAGTAATGGATCCTGAGTAGGAAGATCTGAGCTTTGGCAGCTAGCTAGCTTCTCGTGGACAGATGCAGGTGCTAGTGAGGTTCATCAAGACAGAAAATCCATTAGCCATGTCAACTAATTACCTGCAAGCTCTGGAAGTTGCTTTTGGCATTGCAGAAAGTGCAGCCAATCTTAGTATGAAGTTTAGGCACACATTCCAGGAGGAAGGAGAAAAGTTGTCTGCCTACATTTTCAGGTTGGAGAAGCTGCTGCATTGTTTGTGCCACAAAGGGGGCATTCAACTGCCTGAGGGAAATTGCTTGAGGATGGAGCAGGTTGTGAAGGGCGCGCTGTCGCATAAAGTGATTGCTCTACTCAATCGAGTGATCTACAAGAGGCGTCCTCCTCCATCTTTTACCGAGTTACTCAGAGAAGTCAGAGAGGAGGAAAAAGCAAAGAAAGAACAGGAGGCCTCCATCAGCAGAGCAAAGTCCTCGGTGGTAGCTTTTGTTGCTGAAGCGACCTCTGATGCCACACAAGCAGTGGTTTTTGCAAGATGTCATGAATAATCTGAGGGCTGAGATATTTCAGATGATATACCCTGGTGCTGCTACTCTGAGAGTACTTGCCACAATATTGGTGTGATCGAGAATACCTCATTCCGAGAAAGGTCTTGCTGGTTAGCACCAGCAGGGTATGAAGATGTTTGGCAGCGCCTACTTAAGCAGAAGGAAGCTAAGTCCAATCATGGAACAGGGGGCTTGAGCTGCTGGAAGACATGAGTGATAGAGAGAGGGAGGCACCTTCTAGTAGACAGGAAGGGTCATAAGGGATGGCAGAAATTGGAGGAGCTGAAGATGGGATATGGAGGTCTCAGAGTCAGGAAACCCTCAGATAGGCTGGTCTATGATGCGCTGGCAGAACAGAGTGCTGCACCTATCCCCTAGTGAGATATGTCACTATCATTTACAAGTGGATTGGCGGTCACAATCTCACAATATTCCTTTGAAAACTATGTTACTAACGATAGGTTGATACATTTCAAAGTCACGAGGACATGACTTTTTTGGTGAGGGGAGCATGTATCACCCTGATTAAGGTTTTACTGCTAAGCTTTTACTGCTAATGCTGTAGGGCATTTCATTTAATAGTTTGCTGTAAGAACAGTGTATTCTGCTAATTGTTTGGATTTTTGTTAAAAATAAGGAGCTGTGATGTTCAACTTAAAAACGTTGGGTCAGCCGATCAGGGTGGTAGAATTGGGAGAAGATTCTAGAGTAAGCTGAGTGGAGAGGTTTTTGAGACAGATGCTGGTGTGGGTCAAGTCCTTTTTAGAGGGAGCTGGGAGAAGACAGGAGGAAAACTGGCTGAGAATGCCATCCTAGTTGTACGCGGTGCTTTGTGCAGAAGAATGACTTCAAGAAGGAGAGAGCCAGTCCTCCTGTGGGAGAGCCCATTCATTTGAGATGGATTTCAAGCAACATTCAGAAGGTGGGGTGTGCTTTCATGCAGGCCGTGGGGCCAGTGCGTGAGTTAAAGACAGCTTTAAGATGAACTCCAACTTATGTGCACATTTGAACTCAGTTAGCTGCAATGGGTCCTTTAATTGATTTATTTATTTATTTTCCTTTCTTTTCCTACTAACTGTTCAACAAAGCTGAAATTTGTAAATATACTTCCTTTATAATTATGTACAGTATACAACCTGTATTTCTTGCTGATAGCTAATTGCATGGGGGCAGCATTTACTCAAAATTCACACTGATCAGGGTGTGAGTAGTTGAAACATCCCAACTTTCCTGTTTTGGAGGGACCCAAGTCATACCAACCCTAGACATACAGAGTTCAAGAAAGGTGGTTTTCTCACTGCGGAGTCTGTCGTAGTTAGCGGCGGGGGGGGGGGGGGGGGCTGTTAACAAGCCATGTTTTTATGGACACCCAGTAAAAAGGGGTTTCAGATAAAAATATTGTTTCAGGATATTTGCAACTAAAAAAAGTGATGAGTAGAGAGATGTAAACTGTAAATTCGAAACAAAACTCACCATATTTCCATTTTTTCCTTTTTGTTTACATTTAATAACTTTGGATATATCATTAACCTTTGTGTTGATTTTCCATGCACTCATTAAGATTAGAAATGGAAAGATTCTGATGGTGTTTTTGGATCTGAGAAGAGTAAGATGAAGTGTCTGAAAATATACATGGTTCAAATGGAATACATAAGGAGGAATTCATTCCACTAACAAGAGGTTTGACAAAGAGTGGAGCTGGGTTTGAAAAAAATTGACAGAAGAACAGGAGTGGAGGTAATGAGAGATTTTTTGTGAGGTTAGCTGTTGCGATCTGGTAAACATTGCTTAAACGATTGGTTGAAGATAAAGTCCAAGGCTGAAAACAACTTGTACGAGGGAGCGTAACTTTAAGGTGTTTGAAGGAAGTTATAGGGGATGATAGTGGTAGGATTTATTATACAGAGAGTGATAGGTGTGTAGAACACACTGTGGACATGGTGGTAGAGTTAGATACATTGTTCTATGTATCTGATGCACCATCAATAACTCACACTGAGACGTAAGGCGAGATATCGGCTTTTATTGACTGGAAGAAGGAACCAGGAGTGAGTGTCCATCATACTACATCCTGGAGACTGAGGCCGAGCGTCAGGCCTCAGATCGCCTTTATACAGGGGCCTGTGGGAGGAGCCACAGGAGCATTCAGCAGGGGGCGTGTCCAGACAGGCACATAGTTCACCACAGTATCTTTCAACGATGGACTGGATTAAAAATGATAGTAACAGGAAAATAGCTTAAGGACAATAGATGAGCAGGGAACTGAAATTAATAAGATAATTCTCTCAGAGAGCCAGGCATAGGAGATAAATGATGGTCTCCCTCTGACTCTCGCTATCTATAATTTATTGAGTGATAGTGTGTGGTTAATTTTTGTAATGAGCCTTCGTTATATCCTGATGATTGGTTTCTCCACTAGTAGCTATCCACATTTATAACATGGGCATTCACTTTCTGTCAGTCACACAAAGTGATGAACACACTCTGGAAATCAACATAATGATTTTTTTTAAATTTTGATCTTTTCCAAATAACCTGAATGCATCCTCAAAGCCTTGAAGCAGTGAGAAAATAGAGAATAATAGTGGGAATGAAAGACAGCAGAATTGCAAAAGAAAAAATGGAGAGGAGGGAAAAAAAAACACAGACTGATGGCACTTTCCTCACTTTTTCAATATACCAAGGAACTTCAAAGACTGAGTTTAGTAAAGAATTTAACAACCTTGATAAAACATAACCTTTTGGCTCTATCTATTCTTTGTCAAGTTTCTCTTATGAGCGATTTATCTGTGCACATGACCTTTAACAAAGAAAAAGCCCCAATTATAAAAGAATTGTATCAGGTATTTGAAAAGGAAGATGAATATTTCCATTTGAATATGAACAAATAAAGCCTGCAGCCCCCTGATGGCCAAGTGGTAATTGTAATTGCATAATTCTCAAGCAAGCAAATTACTAAGGTATCCAACTCAATCTTTGCTTTCTGCTGATTTCACTAAATCTCTCAGCTGGAAGTACGAACACTGGAATGAACATTAAAACAGGTAAGGTAGTGAGAATAAAAAAAAATCAGCTTGTGCTTCCTTGCATTTTTCTAATCAGGTAAACCCCATTTGCATTTAATTTACGTAAGAAGTCAGGTGGGGCTGGAACTGAATTGTTGCTGCTATGAATACTTATGGCCTGGGCTCACAAATGAAGAATAGAGTCTTGTGAAAGATTAATAAATTACATGCTGACCAAGGGAGTAAATAACATGAATACACACATGAAGAAAATTTGCACCTGATTCTACTCCTTTGACATTGGAAAAAAATCTAATAATTAATATGGTCTCCCTTTAATGCACAATCACAGAAATGGTTTGAAATGACTTAATTAATAGGATGCTGGTGTGCTCAAGGCAATTTCATCGTATTTCTGCTTTAAAGATAAGTACTCTTATAATAGAAATGGTCAATTTAAATTTCTCTGAAGAAAGGAAGAAAGAACAATTTTTCAGGGTTCTCATTCTAAGCCTTCTTAATTGTTCAGCTCCATGAGAGAAGATGATGTATAAAGATTGTTCATGATACTTGGAAGGGGTTAAGCTACCTGAATGGGGTTTGGAACATTTAGTAGTAGGATGGTAGTTTGGTGATTGATTGAAAAGAAGATAATAAATCAAATAGAAAAGTATAAAGCCTTTGTGTATGGGACTAAGGTAGAACAGAATTTGTTAAGTGTGACCAAACTAATTTTTAAGAAAATATATAGGCAGTCCTACCAGAGAAGACAATACTTGACAATATCTTAAGAAATTAAACTGGGTAAGTATTAGAAGTCATAAACAGAAAAGATTCTGTAGATGCTTGAAATTCTGAGCAACACACACAAAATACTGGAGGAACAAACTAAATCAGGCAGCACCTATGGAAGGAAATAAGCAACTAAAGCTTTGGGCTAAACTCCTTCATCAGGATTCATTTGGTAGCAGTGTCAGTTGGGGGATACATCAGAAACAGGGACCATAATTCTGTAAGTTTCAAAGTCATTATGGAAAGGATAAGGCTGGTTCTCAAGATCCTAAACTGGGGAAAGCATGATATTGATTCCACAACAGACAACCTGGTGAAAGTGAATTAAGAGAGGATGCTTGTACGTAAGTTAACATCTGACAAGAGGGAATATTTTAATGAAAGTTAATGAGTTCAAGGCCAGTATCTTCCAAAAAAGGTGAAAGGGAAAGATAGCAAGATTAAAGAAACTTGGATGACAAAGATTATTGAATGTTTGATCAGGAATAAAAAGGGAGAATATGACAGCTATAGGAGCTGCAATCAAATGAGTACCTTGAGAACATAAAGGGTATAGGAGACTACTTAAGAAATGAATTAGAAGGGCAAAATGACAGGTAAGAGTCAGGAAAATTGTCAGTCATTCTCTGTCTAGAGAATATCTAGGGAAAGTTTTGATCCACTGAGAGGCTAAAGGAGTAATCTATGTGAGCATCCACACAGGAGCATCTGTGTGGGTGATATCCTAAATGAATATTTCTTACCTGTTTTTATCAAGGGGAAGATTGTAGAGGATAGTGATTTCATTCTAAAGAAGTGTTGCATTAAAAAGATCATGGTGATCGCTGTCTTGATATGCATAAGGGTGGATAAAACCCCAGTCCAGATGACATCTATCCCAGAATGCTATGGGAAACAAGGAAAGAGATTGCTGCAGCCATGATGACACTCAAAATAGAATATCAGTTAAGAGGCCACTGTCAGGAATTCAAATGTTATGCTTTCTTCAATTATATCAGTGGTAGGAAAATTATTGGACAAAATGCTAAGAGACATGATTTATGCACATATGAAAAGGCAGATAATGATCAGGGATATTCACTGTGGCTTTGTGTGAAGGAAATCCTGATTCACTAATTTGATTGAAACTTTTGAGGAGGCAACAATGATTGATAAAGTCAGGGTGGTGGATATGGTCACCATGGACTTTCATTGGGCACTTGAAATGTTCTGCAAGGTGGATTAGTCCAGAAAGTTAAGGTATTTGAGATTCTAGATGAACTTGCTTATTGGATCCAAAATTAGCTTGGTAGTAGGAGGCTGAGATGGTGGAATGTGTGAAAGTTTCCATTAAAATGCTGAGAAGCAGCAAAGAGGACAGAAGTGTATAATCCTTATTATCAAGAATGGGAAATCATTTCTCCTAGTGCTGCTTTGCACTGTATAGTGAAATGAATGTGAAGCACCAATCCCTGCCACCACTGGGGACTGTGCCGTATCTCTTCAAGTCATTTCTCTTTTCTTAGGCAGACCCTCAGGATCAGGATTATTTTTGTAGTTCTGGGGTAGCTAACAGCTGGCTCATCCACAGATGGGGCAGGTGGGTGACTGATGAAGAAGGTATGAGGATAATTTATTGGAAGGGTTTATACTCCATTTACTGCCTATATGGGAATTCTGAAGCCTCTTAGTGCCTGGATTCAGGGCTCTCAAGTGCAATCTCCAATGCTCCTTCTCCACTTGTTCATGGGCCAGAAATTCCTGGGAGTCAATAGGGATTTTGTATTACTGTAAGCACTCTTTAATCATTCCTTCACCTATCTGGGAATCTCTTTCCATGAAAGAACATGGAATAGAGTGTTGGCTTGGGGAGTCTGCTGCGAGGCGTGCAAATAATGCACTCGGTTCCAGTCAAGTGGACAATCATCAGTGAATAAGAGGATGCCACTGCTAAAGGGCCTGTACACCAGTTCTTCTTTACGTTAATACAGATATAATCACTGTGGGTCTTGCCTGAGATTGCTCACACTGATGTATGAATGCACATTGGACTTTAGTATTAGGAGTGTTATCTTGAAAAGAGATATTGATGATGGTTTGTTTGTCCTTCCAGTGAATAACTTATATTTTCCAGAAATGGTTTTGTGGTACTTTTCCAATGCTTTAAGATGTTTCTTTGAAGAATTCCAGTTCTCAGAAGAATAAAGGAGACAGAAATAATTTGACCTTGAACTTTTGTATAAGATCTAATATCTTCATCCTTTCACTTAATCTCCAAAGGCTCAGTTGATTAGGACAAATAAGAGGTGGTTGTGGGAGACAGAGGAGTGTTTATGGAACACCCACAATATGCTGGAGAAACTCAACTGGTCTGGCAGCATCTGTGGAAATGAGCAGTCAATGTTTTGGGCTGAGACCTTTCGTCAGGACTCCGTCAGTGTTTATAGAATTGCGAGTCAGTATACCGGGCCATTTTCAAGGCCTTATCTAGCATTCTGAATAAGTACACCATGGTTATAACAGACCTCATTAAAACAGTTGTAGATGAGTATATCCCCAAAAAGTCAATCAGAGACTTCCTCAATCAAAAGCCCTGGATGAACCATGAGATCCAAAATCTGCTGAGGGCTAGATCAGCGTCATTCAAGTCTGTTGACCAAGCAAGTTACAAGAGGTGCAGGTATGATCTCCAGAAAGCCACCTCACTGGTGAAGTGGAAATTCTGGTCTAAACTTGAATCAACAAGGGATCTCAACCACTACAGGTGTGCCACAGGGCTGCGTGCTTAGCCTCTGCTCTACACATTTTACATCCTTGATTGTGTGGCTAAGCACAACTCCAAAGCCATATTCAAGTTTGCTGATGATACCACTGTTGTGGGCTGAATCAAAAGCAGTGATGAATCAGCTTACAGGAGGGAGATTGAAAGTTTGGCTGCGTGGTATCATCACATCAACCTCTCACTCGATGTCAGCAAGGCCAAGGAACTGATTATAGACTTCAGCAGAGGGAACCCAGAGGTCCATGAGCTCGTCCTCATCAGAGGTGGAGAGGGTCAGAAACTTTAAATTTCTGGGTGTCACTATTTCAGAGGACCTGTCCTGGACCCAGCATGTAAGGGCAGTTACAAAGAAAGCATGGCAGTGCGTCTACTTCCTTAGGAGTCTGAAGAAATTTGGCATGACATCTAAAACATCGAGGGACCTCTACAGATGTGTCATGGAGATTATATTTGGACTAGCTGCCTTGTGGCCTTGTACAGAAACACCAATGCCTTTGACTAGAAAACCCTACAAAAGATAGTTGATTTGGCCCAGGACATAATGGGTAAAGTCCTCCTAATCATTGTTCTCATCCACATGAAATGCTTTCATCATAAAGTAGCATCCATCATCAGAGACCCCCACCACCCAGATCATGGTCCCTTTTTGCTGCTGCTGTCAGGTAGAAAGAAGAACAGTCTTAGGACTCATACCTCCACATTCAAAAACAGGTAGTACTCCCCCCCCCCACCCCAATAGAAAGGCTCTTGAATAGACGAGGATAACTACACTCACTTGCCCCATCATTGTAATGTTCCCACAACAAATGATCTCACTTTAAGGACTCCTGATTTCAGTATTTCACATTCTCATTATTTATTGTTGTTCATTTATATTTGCAGTACACAATTGTTGTCTTCTACAGTCTGCTTGGTCTTTCTTTGATCCTGTTATCCTGCTCTATACATTTGCTGAATATGCTCACAAGAAAGTTAATCACATGGTTATGAAAGTTACTTTGAACTTTGATGCATTAAAGATATTTCTGAATTTCATCATTGTTGCCAAATTTTGGCCAGGGGAGATTTTCTGGTATTTAGTCAGAAGTGAGAATGGTCTGATTCCTGTTTATTCTCACAATGTTTATCTATCAAAATTCTACAATCATTTCTGTTCCTACTGCTAATGTTTGAGCCACAAATGTATTTCATTCTTTATTATGTGAAATCTGTCATTTTCAAGACATAGTATAATACAGACCATGGTTAATTTAGTTTGCTAAAGCTCCTCAGGAGCAAATCATCCTTCCAAATGGATTTCACAATTAGATCTTGTGATCCTGCAGATTAAAGGAGGACGAAGAAAGTTATGGAAACAAATGAGATATGTCCAAATGTGAGAGGAAAAAAAATGGGAAAAGGTAAAAGAGAGGAACCTTGATCGAAGAAGTTCCTGTTAGGCATTGAAAATATCAGAAGATAATGGTTAGAGCAAAAATCAGATACTGGAAAAATAGGAAATGATGATAAGACCTTTGAGAAGTGCCGACGCAGAAAGTTAGTGTTACAAAACCATAAATCAGTAGACAACTTGTTTTACATACCTCATTTGTTTCATTGGAGTAACATCAGCTATTCAGTAGCACAAACACAAGGAAATCTGTGGATGCTGGAAATCCAAGCAACACACACAAAATGCTGGAGGAACTCAGCAGGACAAGCAGCATCTACGGAAAAGAGTAAACAGTCAACATTTTGGACCAAGACCCTTCATCTGGACTTGAAAAAAAGATGATGTCAGACCAAGAAGGTGGGTGGGTGGAGGGGGGTGGGGAAGAAGTACAAAATGGGTGGTGTTAGGTGAAACTGGGAAGGGAGGGAAGGTGAAGTGAGAGCTGGGAAGTTGATGGGTGAAAGATAAAAAGAGGGAATCTGATAGGAGAGGGTTGAAGTCCATGGAAGAAAGGAAAGGGGGAGGGAAGTAATGGACAGGTAGGAGATAAGGTGAGCAAGGGAAATAGCAATGGGGGAAAGATGAAGGGGGTTAATTACTGGAAGCTTGAGAAACTGATGTTCATGACATCTGCTTGGAGACTACCCAGTCAGAATATAATGTGGCACTCCTCCAACTTGAGTGTGGCCTCATCTCTGCAGTAGAGGAAGTCATGAACTGACATACCAAAGTGGGAATAGGAAGTGGAATTAAAATGGATGGCCACTGGCAGATCGCACTTTTTACTTCCGGATGGTGCTCAGCGAAGCCGTCTCCCAATCTAAGTCGGGTCTCATCTATATACAGGAGACCACACTAGGAGCACTATATACAGTAGATGAACCCAAAACACTCATGGGTGAAGTGTCTGCCTCACGGGGAAGGACGGTTTGGAGCCCTGCATGGTAGTGAGGGAGGAGGTTGGAGTAAATATGGCACTTGTTCCACTTGCAAGGATAAGTACCAGGAGGTAGATCAGTGGGGAAGGATGAATGAACAAGGGAATCACATAGGGAGCAATTCCTAAGGAAAGCAGGAAGTGGGGGGGGGGGGAAGGGAAGGATATGCCTGGTGGTGGGATCCCATTGAAAATGGCAGGAGTTTTGGAGAATTATGTCCTAGACCTGGTGGGTGGTGGGGTAATAAGTGAGGACAAGAGGAACCCTGTCCCTGTTGGAGTAACGGGAGGATGGGGTGAGAGCAGACATGCATGAAATTGAAGAGGTGAGGGTGAGAGCAGCATTGATGGTGGAGGAAGGCATCTCCTGATAGACCAGAGAAGAATAGGACAGCACATAGTTCTCTGTAACTTCTGCCATCTCCTATGGGATCCCACCACCAAGCACCCTACATGATTCTCTTGTCCACTGTATCTGGTGCTGCTGGTGTGGCATCCTGTATATTGATGAGACCAGGTGTAGACTGGAAGTCCACTTCACTGAACACCTTATACTTTGTCTGGGTAGCCTCCAACCTGATGGCATGAACATCAATTTCTTGAATTTCTGGTGATTGACCCACAACCTCCTTCACCATTCCCCATTTCCATCTCATTTAATCTCCTTACCTGCCATTCCATTCCCTCTGGTGGTCCTCCCCCTTCCCTTTCTTAAATATTCCTCTGTCCTCTCCTATCAGATTCCCCCTTCTCTGGTCCTTTATCTCTTTCACCTATCAACTTCCCAGGTCATTACTTCACCCCTCCTCACTCCCGATTTCACCTATCACCTACCACCCTGTACTTCATCCTCCCTCCCCCCACCTCCCTGCTCTGAATGCTCATTTTCTTTTCCAGTCCTAAAGAAGGGTCTCAGCCCAGAACACTGGCTGTTTACTCTTTTCCATAGATGCTGCCTGGTCTGATGATTTCCTCCAGCATTTTATGTGTGTTGTTCAGCTATTCAATGACATGTAGTTATTTTACACATTGCCAAAATATACGACTAAACTGTGCTGTTATCAAAGATTCAGGGCAGAGGTATCATCCATTCCCTCAGCTGCAGGATGATATATGATGTCAAATATTAAAAGCCCTTAATATTTGTGTGCTCTGATTTAAAGGAGGAATTTGATACACAGCCAGAATAAACTTCTATGCAGCAGAGAGACAGACAAGTTCCCTGTACCTAACAGTGCCAACAACGAAGAGAACTGGAACAACAGCAAAGTCAGCTGATAAAGACAATACAATCAGTGGCCACTTTATTAGATACACCTGTACACCTGCTCGTTAATCTTAGCAGTCAATCACATGGCACCACTCAATGCATAAAATCACGTAGACAAGTTCAAGAGGTTCTTTGTTCAGACCAAAGATCAGAAAGTCGGTTGTTGTTTCATATAGCAGGTGTTTTTCTCTTCACACTTCTAATTGTTTTTTGTCAAGTCACTCCACCAGCTTGTGGTCCACAGCAAAGTCATCTCAGATCTTGGTGATAGGGTACGTTTGGACCAGGTGGAAGATGTCTGGGCTGGAGCACCACAGGTGCAAACTAAGGTTTGTCGGATGCCCCATCAGTGTAGTGTTTGTGCTGTTATAGCACATCGACTCCTGAGTCTATTTGCAGCTGATAATGTGTGGCCCGGGAGGGCAGACTCATGTCTGCCCAGTTGGGAGCCGGGGTTAGATCATTCTTTGTCTGGCATCTCGTCCACAGTCATTCCAACATGGATGGCCCCAACTTGGCATCACCTGATGTATTCCTTGAAGCACACAAGCCTCGACACAACGTTAACATGTTAATCCAGGTCATGGCGAAGAAATGCAATCTAAATGACTTTGACTATGAAAGATTGCTGGTACCAGACAAGGTGATTGGAGTATCTCATAAACTGCTGATCTCCTGGGATTTTCATGCACAAGAGCTTCTAACGTTTAGAAAGAATGGTGCATACAAAAAAAAACATTGAGTGAGCAGCAGTTCTGTGGATGAAAATGCTTTGTTAATGAGGGAGGTCAATGGCCAAATTCAATTGTCAGGAAAATGACAGTAACTCAATGATCGCTGTTATAACGGTGGTGTTCAGAAGAGCATCTCTGAATGTATAACATGTTGAAACTTGAAGTGAATGGGCTGCTGCAGCAGAAGACCACGAATATATACTTAGTGAGCAATTTATTACTGACAGGACATACATAATAAAGTGGCCATGGAGAGTAGATGGTAAAACTGGGTATGATCGTGATTTTACTTCAGTGAAATGAAAACTTATATTTTTATGAAGAATACCTTCCCCACTTTCACATATTCCTGCTAAATATGCTTCATGTGCATTTAAATAAAGTAACTGTCCACTTTTAAGTGGATAAACTTCATAACTTTGGAGGCTAGAAAGCCATCCCTGAGATGGCTTGGGATCATGATGTAAAATTGCTTCTCATCCATTCAAAGTGATGCAGGCAACATGACATCTTCGGTGCTTTTTGATTAATATCATTTCCAACATCAGTAACTGGCAATTGAGCTGCAGTTTGGTTACAGGTATCAGCAGGGAATCCAAAATTAATGTTTCATAGCAGTATTTAAAGGTGGAATGTACCTGCTAAACAAATCGATGTTGATAAGCAGACGTAGGATATTCTGAGCAGCATTTGACATGTGATTGTCAGAGAGGGTAGTCATATGATATTGTTTAAAATTTCTGATGGGTCTTAGAGCAGATGGAATGGAAAAGAGATAGGGGCACATAAGACTTCCAAATACGCAGGAGAATTTAAGATAGGTTGGATATAAATAGAAAAGTCAAGTCAAGCCGAGCCAAATTCAATCCAATCCAATGCAGTTCTTCTGAAAGTGTGCAAGAAAAATAATGACCTCACATGAATAGTGAAGATACGTGAATACTCCTTCGAATGTCACATATTTGCACTTGGCTCAGCCACTGTTTTAGAAACAATGTTGAACCTATTATTTCAAACACTTACTTATCGATGA